>NW_025980028.1:0-5842 GCF_021869965.1 Rhincodon typus | reverse complement strand
TCTTCATAGCTAGCGCCCTCCATACCAGGCAACATCCTGGTGAACCTCCTCTGCACCCTCTCCAAAGCATCCACATCCTTTTGGTAATGTGGCGACCAGAACTGTACGCAGTATTCCAAATGTGGTTGAACCAAAATCCTATACAACTGTAACATGACCTGCCAACTCTTGTACTCAATACCCCGTCCGATGAATGAAAGCATGCCGTATGCCTTCTTGACCACTCTATCCACCTGCGTTGCTACTTTCAGGGTTCAATGGACCTGAACACCCAGATCTCTCTGTGCATCAGTTTTCCCCAGGGCTTTTCCATTTACCACATAGTTCACTCTTGATTGGATCTTCCAAAATGCATCACCTCGCATTTGCCTGAATTGAATTCCATCTAACATTTCTCCGCCCAACTCTCCAATCTATCTATATTCTGCTGCATTCTCCAACAGTCCCCTTCACTATCTGCTACTCCACCAATCTTAGTGTCATCTGCAAACTTGCTAATCAGACCATCTATACCTTCCTCCAGATCATTTATGTATATCACAAACAACAGTGGTCCCAACACGGATCCCTGTGGAACACCACTGGTCACAGTTCTCCACTTTGAGAAATTCCCTTCCACTACAACTCTCTGTCTCCTGTTGCCCAGCCAGTTCTCTATCCATCTAGCTAGTACACCCTGGGCCCCATGCCACTTCACTTTCTCCATCAGCCTACCATGGGGAACCTTATCAAACGCCTTACTGTAAGTCCATGTTTATGACATCTACAGACCTTCCCTCATCTATCAACTTTGTCACTTCCTCAAAGAATTCTATCAAGTTGGTAAGACATGACCTTCCCTGCACAAAACCATGCTGCCTATCACTTATAAGCCCATTTTCTTCCAAATATAAATAGATCCTATCCCTCAGTATCTTCTCCAGCAGCTTCCCCACCACTGACGTCAGGCTCACCGGTCTATAATTACCTGGATTATCTTTGCTACCCTTCTTAAACAAGGGGACAACATTAGCAATTCTCCAGTCCTCCGGGACCTCACCCGTGCTCAAGGATGCTGCAAAGATATCTGTCAAGGCCCCAGCTATTTCCTCTCTCGCTTCCCTCAGTAACCTGGGATAGATCCCATCCGGACCTGGGGACTTGTCCACCCTAATGCCTTTTAGAATACCCAACACTTCCCCCCTCCTTATGCTGACATGACCTAGAGTAATCAAACATCTATCCCTAACCTCAACATCCGTCACGTCCCTCTCCTCGGTGAATACCGACGCAAAGTACTCATTAAGAATCTCACTCATTTTCTCTGACTCCTCGCGTAACTTCTCTCCTTTGTCCTTGAGTGGGCCAACCCTTTCTCTCGTTACCCTCTTGCTCCTTATGTACGAATAAAAGGCTTTGGGATTTTCCTTAACCCTGTTTGCTAAAGATATTTCATGACCCCTTTTAGCCCTCTTAATTCCTCGTTTCAGATTGGTCCTACTTTCCCCATATTCTTCCAAAGCTTTGTCTGTTTTCGGTCGCCTAG
Organism: Rhincodon typus; assembly: GCF_021869965.1. Classification (NCBI taxonomy): domain Eukaryota; kingdom Metazoa; phylum Chordata; class Chondrichthyes; order Orectolobiformes; family Rhincodontidae; genus Rhincodon; species Rhincodon typus. The sequence goes on along the minus strand of NW_025980028.1, from coordinate 4,317 downwards.
ACCTTATGTATGCTTCCTTTTTCCTCTTTGCTAGTCTCACAATTTCACCTGGCATCCATGGTTCCCTAATCTTGCCCTTTCTATCCCTCATTTTCACAGGGACATGTCTGTCCTGCACTCTAAGCAACCACTCTTTAAAAGCCTCCCACATATCAAATGTGGATTTACCCTCAAACAGCTGCTCCCAATCCACATTCCCCAGCTCCTGCCGAATTTTGCTATAGTTGGCCTTTCCCCAATTTAGCACTCCTCCTTTAGGACCACTCTCGTCTTTGTCCATGAGTATTTTAAAACTTACAGAATAGGGAGGGAGTAGAGGGATACGGATCAAAAAATGGCAGGTTTGTTTTTAGATTAATTAGGGCATGATGGGCAGCACAAACTTGGAGGGCTGAAGGGCCTGTTCCTATGCTGTACTTTTTCATTTTTTCATTTGTTCAAATCAAATGCCATCTGACCTAGAAGATAATACAATTCACATAAATCTCAAATTGGTTTCCTGCTAGCAGAAAATAATACAAATTCTGTCACAATCTGACAAGTGTGATGCCGACAGACCACTTTTTACATTAGAAATCTTCTTAATCCTGCCTTACAATGGCACCCAAAGATAATGTTGTCTGCCAATCAAAACTGGTCTCACAGCATTGACGTTGACAAAAATCGATTTCTAAAAAATCTTTACCACAAGAAAATTATCTTTCCAGAGAGCAGGTGATAGGTCAATAGCCTGAATTCCGACAATTCAATTCCTGGCCTGGGTATAACTGAAGTAAAGGTAAGAATCATAGAGTCAGCACAGGTACAGACCCTTTAGACCACCAAATCCATGCTGACCAACAAAAACCAAGTTACACTAATCCCATTTCTCTGCACATAGTCCATAGCCTACTATGCCTTGGCATTTTATTTACTAATTAAGACGCTTCTTAAATGTTGTGTGAGTACCTGCCTCCGCTACCCTCTCAGGCACTATGTTCCATATTTTTAGCACCCTCTGGGTGAAGACATTTTTTTTCAGATCACCTCTAAACCACTTCCTCCTCACCTTAAACTTATGCCCTCTCGTCTTGGACATGTCTGCTATGGGGAGAAGATTCTCATAATCTAACCTGACTATGCTTCTGAAATTTTGTATACCTTAATCAGATCACCCCTTAGCCTCCTCAGCTCGAGAAAAAACAATTCCAGCCTATCCCCATAACTGAGATTTTCTATTCCAGGCAACATCCTGGCAAATCTCATAGAATCCTGACAGTGTGGAAACAGGCCCTTTGGCCCAACAAGCCCACACTGACCCTCAGAGCATCCCACCCAGACCCATTCCCCCATAATCCACCTAATCTACACACCCCTGAACACTATGGGCAATTTAGCATGGCCAATCCACCTAGCCTGCACATCTTTGGACTGTGGGAAGAAATCAGAGCACCTGGAGGAAACCCATGCAGACACAAGGAGAATGTGCAAACTCCACACAGACAGTCACCCAAGGGTGGAATTGAACCCGGGTCCCTGGCGCTGTGAAGCAACAGTGCTAACCACGGAACCACCGTGCCACCCTCTGCACCCCCTCCGGTGCAACCACGTGTTTCTGATAGTGTGGCGGCTGGAACTGCATGTGGTATTCCATTTGTTTTATAAAGAACAAGAACAAAGAACAAAGAAAATTACAGTACAAGAACAGGCCCTTCTGCTCTCCAAGCCTGCACCACCATGCTGCCTGTCACAACTAAAACCCCCTACCCTTCCAGGAACTATATCCCTCTATTCCCCTCCTATTCATGTATTTGTCAAGGCACCCTTTAAAAGTCACTATAGTATCTGCTTCCACTACCTCCCCCGGCAGAGAGTTTCAGGCACCCACCACCCTCAGTGTAAAAAACTTGCCTTGTACATCACCTTTAAACCCCTCGCACCTTAAACCTATGGCCCCTTGTAACTGACTCTTCCACCCTGGGAAAAAGCTTCTAACTGTCCACTCTGTCCATGCCCTTCATAACCTTGTAGACCTCTATCAGGTAGCCCCTCAACCTCCGTCGTTCCAGTGAGAACAACCCAAGTTTCTCCAACCTCTACTCATAGCTAATGCCCTCCATACCAGGCAAATCCTGGTAAATCTTTTCTGTACCCTCTCCAAAACCACCACATCCTTCTGGTAGTGTGGCGACCAGAATTGAACACAATATTCCAAATGCGGCCTAACTAAGGTTCTATAAAGTTGCAACATTACCTGCCAATTTTTAAACTCAATGCCCCGGCTGATGAAGGCAAGCATGCCGTATGCCTTGTTGGCTACCTTCTCGACCTGCGTTGCCACTTTCAGTGACCTGTGTACCTGTACACCCAGATCCCTCTACCTATCAGTACTCTTAAGGGTTCCACCATTTACTGTATATTTTCCATCTGGATTAGATCTTCCGAAATGCTTTACTTCACAAGGTAAAATTGTAACATGTCTTCCTTGTTCCTATATTCTACCCTCTCGCTAATAAAGGCAAGCATCCCACATACCTTCTCTACCACCCTGTCTAACTGGGCTGACACCTTCAGAGATCTATGGGTTTGTACACCAAGGGTTCCTTTGTTCCTCTGTACTCCCTTAGAACCTATTATTCATTGTGTATATCCTTCCTTTATTTAGACGTCCCAAAATACATTACATCACACATATCAGGGTTAAGTTCCCTCTACCATTGCTGTGCCCAGTTTACCAACTGATCAAAATCAACACCTCTACATTCACAACCAAGTCATTATTGTACATAACAAACAGCATGGGTCTCAGCACCAATTCCTGTGGTACACTGCTGAGCTTACAATCACAAAAACAACTCTTTTCCTTTTAGTTGCAAGCCAATTCTGTATCCAGTTTGCCAACTTGCCTTGGATCCCTTGGGCTCTTACCTTCTAGAACAGCCTACCATGTGGGATATTGTCAAAGGCCTGACTAACGTCCATGTAAAACACATCAACCACGCTATCCGCATCAATACATTTAGACACATTTTAAAATAACTCAATTAAATTAGTTGGACAGCATCTCCCTCCAACAAATCCATGCTGACTATCCCTGATCAACAGCTGCCCTTCCAAGTGTTAACTAATCCTGTTCCTCAGAATTTTTCCAATAATTTCCCTACCACTGACAAACTCTTCGTAATTACCTCACCCACCCCTTCTTGAACAAACATTAACAATCCTCCAGTCATCTGGCACTTCACCTACAGTGGCAAAGTATTAAATATCTCCAATTCTGATAAAGAGTCCCCAGACTCGAAATGTTAACTCTTCTTTCTTCCTGCAGTTACTGCCAGACCTGCTGAGTTCCTCCGGCAATTTCTGATTTTGTTTCAGATCTCCAGTCCACAGTTCTTTATCTAATCTTTCATTTATTTTGTTAATAATCTCCAACAGGGCCCCAGCAATCTTCCCCCTTGCCTCCTACAGCTTCCTGGGAGATATCTCATCAGGCCCTGAGGATTTTTGCACACTTATGACGATTAAAACGTCAAACAACTGGTCCTTACTTATCTTGACCTGCTCTAGCATCTCATGATCCCAAATGAAATTTCCTGCTACAGTATCTTTCTCATTTGTGAATACAAATCACCCACATCCTCTGGCTCCATGCACACATTTCCCCTTTGGTCTTTAATAGGCCTCACTCTTTTCCCAGTAAGCTTCTTGCTCTTAATATACTTATAAAATGTCTTGGGGTTTCCTTAATCCTATCTAGGTTCTTGAGCATTTGAATGTAGTATCTGAAGATCATTTGATACTGAATGTCCACCAAATATATTACTCATTTGTAACACAATTTGGTAGGCCATTATCATTCTCCATCAAGAGGCAAAATGAAGTCAATTCACAAATTGCTGATTAAAGAGATTCCTTGTGGCCATATCGTGAGACCTGCTCACTTACAGACCTCTTTAGTCTGAAGTTTTTAGTTTTAAACACACAGAGCTGTATTTGAGAAAAATAAAACTAGTCAGGTTTGATTTCCATTATCTTCTATAAAATCTTCCTTTTATGTTATAACACTTCACATTTAATCACAGAACTCCAGTTCCTTTCCAAAATAGTGAAGAGTCAGACAAACAGAAAAGACCTCTTTTAATCACAGAACTCCAGTACAACAAATAGGTCAACCTTACAACATAAAAGGATGATATATTATAGATGCTTAAGGATGGGGGCATGTTTATAGGGAATAAGGGTTTGAAGTAGGCAAACAAAGATGTCACAAATTAGCATCACTATTATTTTCAAAACACATAACATCAAGAGTGGAAATTAAAACCAATCTCAAGA
>NW_025980027.1:0-5842 GCF_021869965.1 Rhincodon typus | reverse complement strand
TGAGTTTGACAATGGGTTAGCTATGATCTGCCAAAAGCCTATGTTCACCAATCAGTGCGTATGTTTGGATTCCTACAGTCTCACACACCACAGGATCAATCTTGTTAGCAACCTCATGAATGGGGCTGTAGCCATGTGCTCACCATGTAAGCTTGATGCTGAAATAGAGCATATCAAAATTATCCTGTGTGATTATGGATGCCCTGATCAAATCATCACTTGTATATTGCAAAACTCAAGAAAGGCCCCTGTGCACCATTTTTGAACCTGAAATGAATCTCAATCTACCTCAGATTACCCTGCGAAGAGAAGTATCTGAAAAATCTGCACAACAAGCTGCTACTATACAGTCAATCCATGGGTGTTTTTCTTTCCATTACCAGGATCCTGTAATCAAGCCAAAAAGACATTTTAGCAACCACACAAATGTGTAATGTGATATATGAATTTCAGTGCTCGTTACATAGGCCATATGTCCCAATGACTGGCAGACCGTCTCAAATAACACATCTTGTCAACTATTCTAGGCTGTCAACGTGCTGATCATGGTCCATAGCCTGAGATTGCAATCCTGAAAAGTATATCCACCATAGGATGTTATTCTGCTGTTGAGAATCATTTATTAAATAATCCAGACTATGCTAAGAGTTGGGTTGGACACCCATCAGCTGGGCTCGCAGTGTGATGTATTGCTGCATGCTAAATGCTACATACATAAGTAAGCAAGATGCTGTTTTATGTAGGCAAACGGTTTGCGTACAAACATTTTGTCAAAAAAGGTCAAGGAAGCATCCCCATGGCAACAACCTGACCAATCAAAATCTACCTGTCTGGTCTGAGAATTAAGTTTGACAATTAACTGTTCTTGATGCATCGCCATTCCAATGATCGACCGACAAATCAGTACCATATTCTCATGCTGTATAGATTGATGTCCCTTTGTCAAAGTCTGTTCATTGTATCATGGTTTTAGTGAGTGCAAAACAAAAAGCTCTTTTTAACAATGCTTAAGTTCTGTGCTACCAAGCAATTAGTTATGCTTTTGTCTATGTTCAATTTTCCTCAACACTCTACAATCACTTTACAAGTTGAATATCACAAAAGGCATACACTACTTTCCTTTTACCAGCCACAGTACAAACACATTTAACTTTCTCTATTTAAATTTCTAATCTTCTGCTGTAGGAATCTAACAAACTGCAAATTTTTTTAACAGCTGTGGCCACCTGACTTATCACCTGGAACTGCCGTATACCATCCTATCACAACCGTTTGTGGCACATGCAATTGTAAAAACATATTGTCAAAGAATATGCAGTAACTGCTCTTTTGTTCAGGTAAGTACCAAGCTATGAATTTATGATATTATTCAAATGCTAGGAAATGTGTTGTGCCATCGTACACTGATAACCTGAGAACAGACTAGAGAGTTGAACAGTTGGACGAATGATAGACTGAGGGTTAGTGAGCACAACAGTTGTCTGACTGGGAAATACAGAAATGCCAGGATAGACTGAGCCCACTAGGATATGGTGGCAATGAAACAAGCAATAACTGACAACAAAACTGTAATTAGTTGTAAATGTAAAAACTCATCTAGTTTAATAATGTCCTTTTAGGGAGAGAAATCTGCATTCTTACTTGGTCTGACCTACATGTTAACCCTTAATTACCCCCCTAAAATGACTCAAGAAGGCACTTCCTTGAGTGACATTTACATCTCAAGAAAGAATAAGTGATATCAACACAACTCAATGTCAAAAAGACAAGGACTTTGAATTTTATTGCACTTTTCACATCCATAAGATTTCCCAAGTCATTTTTTCAGTTAATGAAGCACTTTGGAATGGTAGTTAGTGTTGTAATGTTGCAATTATGCACAGCAAGATCCAACAAATAACAATGTGATAATGACAAGATAACTTTATTTTAAATATTCAGGTATGTAAAAGTATACATTTAAGGTATTTAGAAATATGGGCTATGTTTACATTGTCTGACATGTCCTGTCCTTGTACCTGCAGGATAATTCTCCAGCATGTATTGCAAGAAACATAACACAAACATTAAAAATTGATTTAAGGAAACACCACAGAGGACACCATCATGCTCATCGGAACCACAATCCCAATGTCCATGAAGAAGACCAACTCCAGCAAAACAGGACAGATCCTGTGCAGTTGGGGCATAATACACATAAACACCACCAAAATCATCACCATCCCCACCATCAGTATGACCAATCTAATTCAGAATCAGAAACGCCTGACATGGTAGCAGGTAATGGCTCACCACAACCGTGAATAAACAAATCAAACTGTAAGAGAAAGTTCAAGTGAAAGCCTGAAGGTATGTCAGAGTTAGCAGGAATCAGATGATGATGATACTGTCGTCAGCTGTTCAGTGACAAGTCCTCTAATAACGAGGTGACATGACACTGCAGGACACAATCATCATCCTGACAATGACAGGAACAGGGACGTGTAGACAGCCTCATTGAATCCTGACAGTGACGCTTGATCCCTGCTCTCTGACCACAAGATCAGATGAGCCAAAGGCACTGAGGACCTTGACAAGGAGTTAAAAGCAGAGAATGACGAGATGGGTTGAAGTAAACACTTCAGTTGGAATGTAAACTGCTGTCTATTTTCGTAAAGCTTTGAAACTCCATGTTGAAATTTAGCTGTAAGGTTCAGTCCAACCCCTCTTTTCCATCTTGAGGGCTGATTTGCTGCCAAACCATACTCTGAGGCTGATCAGTATAAGGTACCGATTAGTCCTTTTCACTGTTGCTTGTTGTCCCAATCCTTGTGGTTGCCACTATGAGGACAGCAGCACAAACTATCCTGTAGGAGCTGCTATTTGATGTAAGGCAAATGCAAAGGGAAGATAAGTGAAGTTGAGAAGCTAATCTGCATTATATCCAACAACGTTTTAACCAGTTTGATGTGTTGGTACTCTCAATGCATCATATTTTTTCCCACAAAAATTTTGAGATAAAAGATTCTCCTACGTTTTATCTTCCTCTGATTTTTTCATTTCAGTTATAACAAGTAAGAACATTTTAAAGAGAAATTAGCAAATAATTCCTCAATTTTTTTGTAATTAAATACAGCCAGTGCAAACAGGAGGTTGGGGGTCATAAACAGACAAGTTGCAATCCCAATTCACACCTACTCTCCTCTCTAATTCAAAATGTGGATAACAAAGACATCCTGTATTAAAATTAGGGAGTATTAGCTTTTAGTGTTAAGAGAAAACCTGATTATGTAGAAATGAAAGATCATTTGGAAGCAAACACCATATTTCATGATGGTTACCAGGGAAACCACTTACCCTAGTTCACCTGAATTCCTGTATGGTAAATGTTAGCAAATTAGATTCTCTGGAAAGTCTGTAGTGCACTGGAAGTGTTCTGTAAGAAGATTTTAATAAACATTCTGTTTTCAATAAGCACTGTTGGCACAGTCTTTTTTGTTTATGAACAAATCCATCAGTGATTAAGTCATATTTAATACTGGGCAATCGGTATTGGAAAAATTGCTTTGGGCATTGAGATTCAATTCTGCATTTTAGTTTAATCAATTTAAGAATCAATTACACAACATAGATTTTAATTTGCTCCCACACTGAAGTTATTAGTGTAAATCTACAGTTCAGCCTTAACCTGACTCTGGATCAAAACAGAATCTTTCAGGAGTCCCAATTCAGTTTGCTTTATACTGCAGTCATTACCAGATACGAGATTCATGCCACAAAATTTTAGGACAAGATAAATAGTTTCTGATGTAACTGTGCCATTAGGTTATCTTTTTGTATACAGTAGCTAGCATTTCAAATTAGATTTAAACAATAAGAATACAAAATTAAAATGTTAGATTTCTGATGCTGGAATTTGAAATGCAAACAGAAAATGTTGGAAATATTCAACAGGTCTGGCAGCATCTGTGAAGAGAGAAACAGGGTTAACGTTTCAAGTTATTGAACTTCCATCATAACTGTTCTGAGGAAAGGGCATCACCCTGAAACATTAATTCTGTTTCCGCTTCCACAGTTCCTGCTTAAGGATTTAAGCTTTCCAATATCTTGTGTTTTCATCAATAATAGCAGCTTGCATTTCAAAAGAACTTTTCATGCAACAGAATATCCAACAATGACTTCACGGAGTTGTAAACAGTGGCAAATTGTCTGTCTGGAGTTTTAGCTTTCTCCTTGTGTCTGCATGAGTTTCCTCTGGGTGCTCCGGTTTCCTCCCACAGTCCAAAGATGTGCAGGTTAGGTGGATTGGCCATGCTAAATTGCACATCGTGTCCAGGCAAGCTAGATGGGATTAGCCATGGGAAATGCAAAGTTACAGGGATAGGTTAGGGGTTGGGTCAGGGTAGGATTCTTCAGAGGGACAATGTGGACTCGATGGGCTGAATGGCCTGCTTCCGCATTATAAGAATTGTATGGCTCTATGAAATGGACAATAGTGTCAGAAATTTCCTGGTGGGCAGTGTTGGTTAATTGGTATTTTAACGAGTGACATGGGTGGCATGGTTGTGGTTCATTTTTTAATGAAAAGGTTCTTGAATGGTGAATCTGGAGTGCATTTTTAAAAATTTATTCATGGAATTATGGTGTGGCTGGCTGGGCCAGTTTTTATTGCCCATTCTTGTTTGCCATTGAGAAGGTGGAGGTGAGCTGGGTTCTTAATGCACTGGGATAGCATTAGGGTCACATGTGTGGTGGGTAGATCCACAATGTTGTGAAGGAGGGAATTCCAGGATTTTGACCCAGCAACAGTGAAGGATCTGCAAAACATTTCGAAGTCAGGATGGTGAGTGATTTTGAAGGGAAACTTGCAGGTTGTGGGATTTTAATGTATCTGTTGCCTTTGTCCTTCCAAATGATAGTGATCATGGTGTGTAAGGTGCTGTCTTAAGAGTCTTATTGAATTTCTGCAGTGCAAAAATAGATGATTTGGTTTGATTGATTTTACACGTTTAAAATTTTACATGTGTCACATGTACCGAAATACAGTGAAAAGCTTTGTTTACAAGCGGTACAGGCAGATCACAGCAAGCAAAGGAAGTACGGATCAAAAAGACTTAGAGGCATACAGGTTACGTTGCAGGTTACATTATTTGAGGCTAGAGAGTCCATTCATCAGTCTGATATCAGCCGGGAAGAAGCTGTTCCTGAACCTGCTGGTGCGTGTGTTCAGGTTTCTGTGCCTTCTGCCTGATGGAAGAGGTTGTAGGAGATTATTACCGGGGTGTGATAGGTCTTTGATGATGTTGGCTGCCTTTCCGCAGCAGCGAGCCGTGTAAACAGAGTCCATGGATGGAAGGTTGGCTTCTGTGATGGTCCGGGCTGTGCACACCACCTTCTGTAGTTTCTTACGGTCCTGGGCAGAGCAGTTGCCATACCAGGTCATTATACACCCAGACAGTATGTTTTCAATGGTGCATCTGTGGAAGGTGGTGAGGGTCCTTACGGACATGGCAAATTTCCTGAGGTGCCTGCGGAAGGAGAGGCGTTGTTGTACCTTCTTGACCGTCGCATCTATGTGGGAAATCCAGGACAGGTTGTCGATTATCGTCACTCCGAGGAACGTGATGCTCTCCATCCTCTCAATCTCAGCTCTGTTGATTTGGATGGGGGCATGTTCTCCTCCTTTCTTGCTGAAGTCGATGATCAGTTCTTTAGTTTTGCCAACGTTGAGAGACAGATTGTTCTCATTGCACCATGTCACCAAGCCCACTATCTCCCTTCTGTATTCTGACTTGTCATTGTTAGATATCCGTCCTACTACGGTGGTGTCAGCAAACTTGTAGATTGCATTTGTTAAGAATTT
>NW_025980026.1:0-5842 GCF_021869965.1 Rhincodon typus | reverse complement strand
TGAGTTTGACAATGGGTTAGCTATGATCTGCCAAAAGCCTATGTTCACCAATCAGTGCGTATGTTTGGATTCCTACAGTCTCACACACCACAGGATCAATCTTGTTAGCAACCTCATGAATGGGGCTGTAGCCATGTGCTCACCATGTAAGCTTGATGCTGAAATAGAGCATATCAAAATTATCCTGTGTGATTATGGATGCCCTGATCAAATCATCACTTGTATATTGCAAAACTCAAGAAAGGCCCCTGTGCACCATTTTTGAACCTGAAATGAATCTCAATCTACCTCAGATTACCCTGCGAAGAGAAGTATCTGAAAAATCTGCACAACAAGCTGCTACTATACAGTCAATCCATGGGTGTTTTTCTTTCCATTACCAGGATCCTGTAATCAAGCCAAAAAGACATTTTAGCAACCACACAAATGTGTAATGTGATATATGAATTTCAGTGCTCGTTACATAGGCCATATGTCCCAATGACTGGCAGACCGTCTCAAATAACACATCTTGTCAACTATTCTAGGCTGTCAACGTGCTGATCATGGTCCATAGCCTGAGATTGCAATCCTGAAAAGTATATCCACCATAGGATGTTATTCTGCTGTTGAGAATCATTTATTAAATAATCCAGACTATGCTAAGAGTTGGGTTGGACACCCATCAGCTGGGCTCGCAGTGTGATGTATTGCTGCATGCTAAATGCTACATACATAAGTAAGCAAGATGCTGTTTTATGTAGGCAAACGGTTTGCGTACAAACATTTTGTCAAAAAAGGTCAAGGAAGCATCCCCATGGCAACAACCTGACCAATCAAAATCTACCTGTCTGGTCTGAGAATTAAGTTTGACAATTAACTGTTCTTGATGCATCGCCATTCCAATGATCGACCGACAAATCAGTACCATATTCTCATGCTGTATAGATTGATGTCCCTTTGTCAAAGTCTGTTCATTGTATCATGGTTTTAGTGAGTGCAAAACAAAAAGCTCTTTTTAACAATGCTTAAGTTCTGTGCTACCAAGCAATTAGTTATGCTTTTGTCTATGTTCAATTTTCCTCAACACTCTACAATCACTTTACAAGTTGAATATCACAAAAGGCATACACTACTTTCCTTTTACCAGCCACAGTACAAACACATTTAACTTTCTCTATTTAAATTTCTAATCTTCTGCTGTAGGAATCTAACAAACTGCAAATTTTTTTAACAGCTGTGGCCACCTGACTTATCACCTGGAACTGCCGTATACCATCCTATCACAACCGTTTGTGGCACATGCAATTGTAAAAACATATTGTCAAAGAATATGCAGTAACTGCTCTTTTGTTCAGGTAAGTACCAAGCTATGAATTTATGATATTATTCAAATGCTAGGAAATGTGTTGTGCCATCGTACACTGATAACCTGAGAACAGACTAGAGAGTTGAACAGTTGGACGAATGATAGACTGAGGGTTAGTGAGCACAACAGTTGTCTGACTGGGAAATACAGAAATGCCAGGATAGACTGAGCCCACTAGGATATGGTGGCAATGAAACAAGCAATAACTGACAACAAAACTGTAATTAGTTGTAAATGTAAAAACTCATCTAGTTTAATAATGTCCTTTTAGGGAGAGAAATCTGCATTCTTACTTGGTCTGACCTACATGTTAACCCTTAATTACCCCCCTAAAATGACTCAAGAAGGCACTTCCTTGAGTGACATTTACATCTCAAGAAAGAATAAGTGATATCAACACAACTCAATGTCAAAAAGACAAGGACTTTGAATTTTATTGCACTTTTCACATCCATAAGATTTCCCAAGTCATTTTTTCAGTTAATGAAGCACTTTGGAATGGTAGTTAGTGTTGTAATGTTGCAATTATGCACAGCAAGATCCAACAAATAACAATGTGATAATGACAAGATAACTTTATTTTAAATATTCAGGTATGTAAAAGTATACATTTAAGGTATTTAGAAATATGGGCTATGTTTACATTGTCTGACATGTCCTGTCCTTGTACCTGCAGGATAATTCTCCAGCATGTATTGCAAGAAACATAACACAAACATTAAAAATTGATTTAAGGAAACACCACAGAGGACACCATCATGCTCATCGGAACCACAATCCCAATGTCCATGAAGAAGACCAACTCCAGCAAAACAGGACAGATCCTGTGCAGTTGGGGCATAATACACATAAACACCACCAAAATCATCACCATCCCCACCATCAGTATGACCAATCTAATTCAGAATCAGAAACGCCTGACATGGTAGCAGGTAATGGCTCACCACAACCGTGAATAAACAAATCAAACTGTAAGAGAAAGTTCAAGTGAAAGCCTGAAGGTATGTCAGAGTTAGCAGGAATCAGATGATGATGATACTGTCGTCAGCTGTTCAGTGACAAGTCCTCTAATAACGAGGTGACATGACACTGCAGGACACAATCATCATCCTGACAATGACAGGAACAGGGACGTGTAGACAGCCTCATTGAATCCTGACAGTGACGCTTGATCCCTGCTCTCTGACCACAAGATCAGATGAGCCAAAGGCACTGAGGACCTTGACAAGGAGTTAAAAGCAGAGAATGACGAGATGGGTTGAAGTAAACACTTCAGTTGGAATGTAAACTGCTGTCTATTTTCGTAAAGCTTTGAAACTCCATGTTGAAATTTAGCTGTAAGGTTCAGTCCAACCCCTCTTTTCCATCTTGAGGGCTGATTTGCTGCCAAACCATACTCTGAGGCTGATCAGTATAAGGTACCGATTAGTCCTTTTCACTGTTGCTTGTTGTCCCAATCCTTGTGGTTGCCACTATGAGGACAGCAGCACAAACTATCCTGTAGGAGCTGCTATTTGATGTAAGGCAAATGCAAAGGGAAGATAAGTGAAGTTGAGAAGCTAATCTGCATTATATCCAACAACGTTTTAACCAGTTTGATGTGTTGGTACTCTCAATGCATCATATTTTTTCCCACAAAAATTTTGAGATAAAAGATTCTCCTACGTTTTATCTTCCTCTGATTTTTTCATTTCAGTTATAACAAGTAAGAACATTTTAAAGAGAAATTAGCAAATAATTCCTCAATTTTTTTGTAATTAAATACAGCCAGTGCAAACAGGAGGTTGGGGGTCATAAACAGACAAGTTGCAATCCCAATTCACACCTACTCTCCTCTCTAATTCAAAATGTGGATAACAAAGACATCCTGTATTAAAATTAGGGAGTATTAGCTTTTAGTGTTAAGAGAAAACCTGATTATGTAGAAATGAAAGATCATTTGGAAGCAAACACCATATTTCATGATGGTTACCAGGGAAACCACTTACCCTAGTTCACCTGAATTCCTGTATGGTAAATGTTAGCAAATTAGATTCTCTGGAAAGTCTGTAGTGCACTGGAAGTGTTCTGTAAGAAGATTTTAATAAACATTCTGTTTTCAATAAGCACTGTTGGCACAGTCTTTTTTGTTTATGAACAAATCCATCAGTGATTAAGTCATATTTAATACTGGGCAATCGGTATTGGAAAAATTGCTTTGGGCATTGAGATTCAATTCTGCATTTTAGTTTAATCAATTTAAGAATCAATTACACAACATAGATTTTAATTTGCTCCCACACTGAAGTTATTAGTGTAAATCTACAGTTCAGCCTTAACCTGACTCTGGATCAAAACAGAATCTTTCAGGAGTCCCAATTCAGTTTGCTTTATACTGCAGTCATTACCAGATACGAGATTCATGCCACAAAATTTTAGGACAAGATAAATAGTTTCTGATGTAACTGTGCCATTAGGTTATCTTTTTGTATACAGTAGCTAGCATTTCAAATTAGATTTAAACAATAAGAATACAAAATTAAAATGTTAGATTTCTGATGCTGGAATTTGAAATGCAAACAGAAAATGTTGGAAATATTCAACAGGTCTGGCAGCATCTGTGAAGAGAGAAACAGGGTTAACGTTTCAAGTTATTGAACTTCCATCATAACTGTTCTGAGGAAAGGGCATCACCCTGAAACATTAATTCTGTTTCCGCTTCCACAGTTCCTGCTTAAGGATTTAAGCTTTCCAATATCTTGTGTTTTCATCAATAATAGCAGCTTGCATTTCAAAAGAACTTTTCATGCAACAGAATATCCAACAATGACTTCACGGAGTTGTAAACAGTGGCAAATTGTCTGTCTGGAGTTTTAGCTTTCTCCTTGTGTCTGCATGAGTTTCCTCTGGGTGCTCCGGTTTCCTCCCACAGTCCAAAGATGTGCAGGTTAGGTGGATTGGCCATGCTAAATTGCACATCGTGTCCAGGCAAGCTAGATGGGATTAGCCATGGGAAATGCAAAGTTACAGGGATAGGTTAGGGGTTGGGTCAGGGTAGGATTCTTCAGAGGGACAATGTGGACTCGATGGGCTGAATGGCCTGCTTCCGCATTATAAGAATTGTATGGCTCTATGAAATGGACAATAGTGTCAGAAATTTCCTGGTGGGCAGTGTTGGTTAATTGGTATTTTAACGAGTGACATGGGTGGCATGGTTGTGGTTCATTTTTTAATGAAAAGGTTCTTGAATGGTGAATCTGGAGTGCATTTTTAAAAATTTATTCATGGAATTATGGTGTGGCTGGCTGGGCCAGTTTTTATTGCCCATTCTTGTTTGCCATTGAGAAGGTGGAGGTGAGCTGGGTTCTTAATGCACTGGGATAGCATTAGGGTCACATGTGTGGTGGGTAGATCCACAATGTTGTGAAGGAGGGAATTCCAGGATTTTGACCCAGCAACAGTGAAGGATCTGCAAAACATTTCGAAGTCAGGATGGTGAGTGATTTTGAAGGGAAACTTGCAGGTTGTGGGATTTTAATGTATCTGTTGCCTTTGTCCTTCCAAATGATAGTGATCATGGTGTGTAAGGTGCTGTCTTAAGAGTCTTATTGAATTTCTGCAGTGCAAAAATAGATGATTTGGTTTGATTGATTTTACACGTTTAAAATTTTACATGTGTCACATGTACCGAAATACAGTGAAAAGCTTTGTTTACAAGCGGTACAGGCAGATCACAGCAAGCAAAGGAAGTACGGATCAAAAAGACTTAGAGGCATACAGGTTACGTTGCAGGTTACATTATTTGAGGCTAGAGAGTCCATTCATCAGTCTGATATCAGCCGGGAAGAAGCTGTTCCTGAACCTGCTGGTGCGTGTGTTCAGGTTTCTGTGCCTTCTGCCTGATGGAAGAGGTTGTAGGAGATTATTACCGGGGTGTGATAGGTCTTTGATGATGTTGGCTGCCTTTCCGCAGCAGCGAGCCGTGTAAACAGAGTCCATGGATGGAAGGTTGGCTTCTGTGATGGTCCGGGCTGTGCACACCACCTTCTGTAGTTTCTTACGGTCCTGGGCAGAGCAGTTGCCATACCAGGTCATTATACACCCAGACAGTATGTTTTCAATGGTGCATCTGTGGAAGGTGGTGAGGGTCCTTACGGACATGGCAAATTTCCTGAGGTGCCTGCGGAAGGAGAGGCGTTGTTGTACCTTCTTGACCGTCGCATCTATGTGGGAAATCCAGGACAGGTTGTCGATTATCGTCACTCCGAGGAACGTGATGCTCTCCATCCTCTCAATCTCAGCTCTGTTGATTTGGATGGGGGCATGTTCTCCTCCTTTCTTGCTGAAGTCGATGATCAGTTCTTTAGTTTTGCCAACGTTGAGAGACAGATTGTTCTCATTGCACCATGTCACCAAGCCCACTATCTCCCTTCTGTATTCTGACTTGTCATTGTTAGATATCCGTCCTACTACGGTGGTGTCAGCAAACTTGTAGATTGCATTTGTTAAGAATTT
>NW_025980025.1:1844-5843 GCF_021869965.1 Rhincodon typus | reverse complement strand
TTTTTCCCTTCACAGATGCTGCCAGACCTGCTGAGCTTTTCCAGCAAATTCTGTTTCTATTCCTGTTGGACTGCAACCTGGTGTCGCGTGATTTCTAGCTTTGTCCACCCCAGTCCCAATACCAGCATCTCCACGTCACAAGTAAAGAATGTAGTGATGGCACTGCACCCAATGCGGCGCTCCCTCAGCGCTGACCCTCCGACAGTGCGGCGCTCCCTCAGCGCTGACCCTCCGACAGTGCGGCGCTCCCTCAGCGCTGACCCTCCGACAGTGTACACTAGGAGCAGCAATTTGTGCTGAACAGTAACTTGCCTAGCCCCTCCTTTTAGATGGGAATGTATCATGGCCATATTCCATCTCCTCAGGCTAGATCTCAAGGTTTTGGGGGAAGATTTCTGAGCATATCAACGCATCAGCAAACTCACCAGGGTTTTGTTGGTCTTCCTGTTTTCGGAGGAGATGGTCAGCGACCCGGCAATGATCAGCTGGAGCGAGAGAAAACATTCCCGGGATTGGCAGTGAGACAACAGGGGACACAGCAATGAATTCATGCAGTGTGAGGTCACATAGAGACTCTAGACAGGTGGGCTTTAAAACTCAAAAATAACAATCCAGATAAAACACAAGTATCTCACTGAGGCACCATCCGGTCTCTGTATCACACTGGGAGTCACTGTGTACAGTCCCGGTCTCTGTATCTCACTGGGAGTCACTGTGTACAGTTCCCGGTCTCTGTATCACACTGGGAGTCACTGTGTACAGTTCCTGTCTCTGTATCTCACTAGGAGTCACTGTGTACAGTTCCGGTCTCTGTATCACACTGGGAGTCACTGCGTACAGTTCCTGTCTCTGTATCACACTGGGAGTCACTGTGTACAGTCCCGGGCTCTGTATCACACTGGGAGTCACTGTGTACAGTCCCGGTCTCTGTATCACACTGGGAGTCACTGTGTACAGTCCCGGTCTCTGTATCTCACTGGGAGTCACTGCGTACAGTTCCTGTCTCTGTATCTCACTGGGAGTCACTGTGTACAGTTTCTGATAGTCTAGGTGACTGTAGGTGAATGTCTAACAATGATTTTTGGGACAGGTTAATGAACTGAGAGGTGATAGCTTTCACGACCGACTTGGAAGGTTTTCCGTGTTTTGACTGGAGGGTGAGGGTTTATTTAGTGGCCTTTGATAAAGCTGCACAAAAATACCCCCTGCATGGTCACAGAATTGTTCGATTGTAGTGCGAGGCCATTCAGCCCATTGTGCCTGCACTGTTTCTATCACCATTGCCAACCTCCTTACTATTCCCCCATACCCCTGCACACCACTCATAGAGTCATACAGCACGGAAACAGACCCTTCGGTCCAAGCAGTCAATGCTGATCATAATCCCAAACTAAGCTTGTCCCTGCTCCTGGCCCAAATCCCTCCAAACCCTTTCCTATTCGTGTACTTATCTAAATGTCTTTTAAACGTTGTAACTGTACCCATCTCCATCACTTCCTCAGAAGTTCATTCCGCACACGAACTGCCCTTTGTGTGTGTGTAAAAAAAATTGCCCCCCCCATGTCTTTTTTTTCCTTCTCTCACCTTAAAAATATGCCTCCCAGTCTTGAACTCCCCCTACCCTAGGGAGAAAAGACACATGCCATTCACCCTATCCACACCCCTCATTATTTTATAAACCCCCGTAAGGTCACCCCTCAGCTTCTGACGCTCCAGGGGAAAATAGCCCCGGCCTATCCAGCCTATTTTTCTAACCCATACCTGGCAACATCCTGGTAAATCTCTTCTGAACCCTCTCCAGTTTAATAATATCCTTCCTATAACAGGGGAGATCAGAACTGGACACAGTGCTCCAGTAGAGGCCTCACCAACGTCTTGTACAAACTCATTGTGATGTCCCCAACTCCGATACTCAAAGGTCTGAGCAATGAAGGCAAGTGTGCCAAATGCCTTCTTAACACCCCTGTCTACCAGTGACACCAACTTCGAAGAATTATTGTCCCTGAACCCCCCCAGGTCTCCAACTCCAACCCCGTCAATGCCCTGGCAAATCTTAGCCCAGTCCCCCGTCCGAGCAAATCCCAGGAGCATGCTGACCAGGGATTCATCAATTCCTTCCCAGGCTGTCATGTGGCCCTGTGTCAGGCGTAGTATTGTTATGGGATGGTTCAATCGAGAGATCTCCCCATTTCCAGCAGCACAGGGATGGCACCGGTAATTTGCAACCGCCAACCCAGACGGTAAAATTCTCCTACAACGTGGGCATGTTTTGAGGGGCGCAGGGTGCATGACTGGGCAAGAGGCAGAGGGAGGGAGGGTTTCGCAGATGAGGGTTGTAACGGACCAGGGCAGGAGGAGAAGCCCCCTCCCCACCCCCCAGACGGGCCAAACGTTGGGGGGGGGGTGGGGGGCGTTTCCCGAGCCAAGACTTACCGGAAAACCGCTCCACCACGGAGTTCCGGTGCTGGCTGCAATGGACAGGTCAGTGAAGAGGAAGCCTCCGAACGAGACCAGGCTGATTCCCAGCACAATCTGGGCTGACTGCAAGACAAAACGCAAAACCAACGCTCGCTCTCACTGCGGGCTGGAAAGGTTGTGGGGGGCAAGCTTTGGGGGGTGTGAAACAGAACCCACCCGTTTTCCGCCAGCCTCCACCCCCCCCACCCACCCACCAACGGAATTGGGAATCAGAGGGGACGGAGACATCTCAGCAGGACAGAGGGAGAGAGGAGAAAGCGATGGAAGGCAGGGAGGGGGCAAAATGAGAATAAGGGGGGAGGTTGGAGGGGTGAGGGATGGGAAGACGGACTTGGAGGGGGGAGTCGCGATGGAGATAGACGCGAAATCATAAGACATAGGGGCAAAACTAGGCCATTCAGTCCATGGAATCTGCTTCGCCCTTCGGTGAGTCATGGCTGATCTGATTATCCTCAGCTCTGCCTTCCTGATTTTATCCTTGATTCCCTCAATCGTTGAACATCTATCCATCACAGTTTTTAATGAATTCAAGACAAAACTGGCTCGAAGGTAGAAGACAGAACCTGGTGGTGGGGTGTTGCTTTTCAGACTGGAGGCCTGTGACTAGTGGTGTAACACAGGGATCGGTGCTGGGTCCACTGGTTAATGTCATTTATATGAATGATTTGGATGTGAACATAGGAGGTTATGGTTGGTAAGCTTGCAGGTGACACCAAAATTGGAGGTGTAGTGGACAGGTTACCTCAGAGTACAATGGGATCTTGAACAAATGGGCCGAGGAGGGGGCAGATGGAGTTTAATTTAGATAAATGTGAGGCGCTGCATTTTGGAAAGGCAAATCAGGGCAGGACTTATACACTTAATGGTAAGGTCCTGGGGAGTGTTGCTGAACAAAGAGACTTTGCAGTGCATGTTATATTTCCTGGAAAGTGGAGTCACAGGTAGACAGGATAGTGAAGAAGGTGTTTGGTACGCTTGCCTTTATTGGTCAGTGCATTGAGTATCGGAGTTGGAAGGATCATGTTGTGGCTATACAAGACGTTGGTGAGGGCCTCTTTTGGAATACTGTGTTCAGTTCTGGTCTCCCTGCTATAGGAAGGATGTTGTTAAAATTGAAAGGGTTCAGAAACGATTTACAAGGATGTTGCCGGGGTTGGAGGGTTTGAGCTACAGGGAGAGGCTGAATAGACTGGGGCTATTTTCCCTGGAGCGTCGGAGGCTGAGGGGGTGAAAGGTGTGAGAGAGAACAGGAAGATGAAGGGAATGAGAGGGGAGAAATGGGAAAGGAAGCGAAGAGGGACAGATTTTGCCAACATGAGGGAATCCCTGTACAGAATCACACTGACCATTAACGTCAACAAGAACCACAAAAGTTCAGGGACAACGCTGAGGGGGCCAGAGGTTCATAATACACACTGGCATACCACAGATTTCAGCTCATTAATGCAGGTCAGGAATCACCCAGTGAGGGAGAGCTGTACTGTCGGAGGGTCAGTGCTGAGGGAGTGGGCACTGTCGGAG
>NW_025980025.1:0-1744 GCF_021869965.1 Rhincodon typus | reverse complement strand
GACTTATACACTTAATGGTAAGGTCCTGGGGAGTGTTGCTGAACAGAGAGACCTTGGAATGCAGGTTCATAGCTCCAAGAAAGTGGAGTCCCACATGGACAGGATAGTGAAGAAGGTGTTTGGTACGTTTGCCTTTATTGGTCAGTGCTTTGAGTCTAGGAGTTGGGAGGGTCATTATGCGGCTCTACAGGACATTGGTTCGGGGCACTTTTTGGAATACTGCGTTCAATTCTGGTCTCCCTGCTATAGGAAGGATGTTGTGAAACTTGAAAGGATTCAGAAAAGATTTACAAGGATGTTGGAGGGTTTGAGCTACAGGGAGAGCCTGGATTAACTGGAGTGTCGGAGGCAGAGGGGTGACCTTATAGAGGTTTATAAAACCATGAGGGGCATGGATAGGGTGAATAGCCAAGGTCTTGTCACCAGGGTTCGGGGAGTCCAAAACTAGAGGGGCATAGGTTAAAGGTGAGAGGGGAAAGATTTAAAAGGGACCTGAGGGGCAACTTTTTTCACACAGAGGGTGGTGCGTGTATGGAATGAGCTGCCAGAGGAAGTGGTGGGGGCTGGTACAAATACAACATTTAAAAGGCATCTGGATGGGGACATGAATAGGAAGGGTTTAGAGGGAAATGCTGGAAAGTGGGACTAGATTAATTTAGGATATCGGGCTAGCATGGACAAGATGGAGCAAAGGGTCTGTTTCCATGCTGTACAGCTCTACGACTTTTACTTTAGATAAAAGTCCCTCATTCCTGCTACAATTCCAGTAAATCTCCTTTGAACTCTCTCCAAGGCTATAACATCCTTCCACAAATACGGTGCCCAGAGCAGAACACCTTAGTCCCAATGCGATCTGAGCTATGATTTGTAATGATGTCCCATGATTTCCTTACTTCAGTACTCTGTGCCTCTCTTCATAAGCTGAAGGATCTCAGTGATCTTCGTAAACGCTGTTTCAACTGGCCCAGCTAACTTCAGAAAGCTACGCGCACGAACCCCTCTGCTCCTGTGCTCCACTCGAAATTGCACTTGTTGAGCTTGTGCCATCTCTCGACGTTTCCAATCCACCAAGCTCCAAATGGGGAGGATCCAAATGAGCATTTTGTTCAGGATTCGGGGAGGAAACAGGGGGAGGAAAATAGAGAGATAGCAAGACAAAGGGACCGAGCAAAACCAGGTGAGAAGGTTCAAGAGACACAAACGAAGATGAAAAATAGAACAAGAAAACCCATGGAGGGCAGAAATAAAGCAGAGAGTCTGGGAGACAAAGCAGGAGAGGCAGGGAGGACGTAAAGAGAGAGGGACATACACACATTGACAGCAAGCTGCAAACTAAAACCGACAGAGATCGGACAGACCGAGACAGGGGTCGGGAAGAGTGAGAGACAGCGAGAGCGACAGACAAACGGGATATGAGAGACCACAGAAGCAAGGGAGAAAGAGCGAGGAGAAATGAAGGTGGAGAGTGTGCAACAGGAGACCGAAAGCAAATAGAGAGAGAGAGAGAGAGAGTGAATAAAAGCACGGCAAGGAGAGACAGAGGAAGAAAGAGAGAGAGATATGACACAGAAGTAGAGAGTGAAAGGAGAAGACACAGGGTGAGAACCAAGGAGGGAGAGGGACTCAGCACGAATACATATCTTGAAGCAGATCCACAAGTAAAGTTCAGACTGATGGAAAGAGTGCCGCACTGTCGCAGGGTCAGTGCTGAGGGAGCTCGGCACTGTCGGAGGGTCAGTGCTGA
>NW_025980024.1:0-5843 GCF_021869965.1 Rhincodon typus | reverse complement strand
TCATCCAGCTCTACACCTTGTTATCTCAGATTCTCTAGCATCAGCAGGTCCTACTATCTTTGAATGTTCTGGGGAGCTGGGTTTGAATCCCGCCGTGGCAGATGGTGAAATCTGAACTCAATAAAAAAAAATCTGAAATTCCAAGTTTAATGAAGATCACAATTCCATTGTCAGAAAAACCCATCTGGTTCACCAATGTTCTTTAGGGAAGAAAATTGCCATCCTTACCTGGCATAGTCTGCAAGTGACTTCAGGCTCACTGCAATGTGGGCTTAACTGCCCTCTGGGCAATTAGGGACGGGCAATAGAAGCTCACCCAGCCAGCGATACCTTCATTCCATGAATGAACAAAAAAAAGGGGTGGGCAGTTTAGAGAGGATGTGAGGAAAAAATATTTCACCTAGAGGTTGGATCTCACTGTCAATAAGAGTGGTAGACGCAGAAACTCTCATAACATTTAAGAAGTACGCACTTGTGACACAAAGGCATACAGGCTATGGGTCAAGTGGCGGAAAATGGCATTAGAATAGTTAGGCGTTTGTTGTTGACTGGTGCAGACTTGTTGTGCTCAAAGGCCTTTTTCTGTGTCATAGATCTATGTGGTTCCATGTCTCTCTCAGTGCCACGAGTGCTGTCAACAGCACACTGCCCCTTGGTAACCAGCTGTGTTTCCAAATCCTACTGTCCAGGGCCTTGTCATGGGGAAATAAAGCGAATTGGTGCGATCTTATACAGATGGCATCAGTCACTGACCTAATGCATTTAGAACATTGAACATTGGACTGTACAGTACAGGAATGGACCCTTTGGCTGATGATGTTGTGCCGAACATGACGCCAAATTAAACTAATCCCTTCTGCCATCCCTTGGTCCATATCCCTCCATTCCTTGCATATTCGTGTGCTTATCTAAAAGTCCCTTAAATTCCCCTATCATGATCTGCCTCTACCACCAGACTTGGCAGCATGCTCCAGTCTCCTACCACGCTCTGTGTAAAAGAACTTTCCCCCTCTCACCTTAAACACATGCCCCCTAGTATAAGACATTTCAACTCTTGAAAAAAGACTCTGACCTCAACCTTATGTATCTCATAATTTTATAGATTTCTATCAAGTCTCCCCTCAGCCTCTGTCGCTCCAGAGAAAACAACTCGAGTTTTTCTAGCCTCTCCTTATTGCTCTTATCATCTAATCCAGGCAGTATCCTGGTAAACCTCTTCTGCACCCCTCCAAAGCTTCCACATCCTTCCTGTAATGTGGCGACGGGAATTGAACACAATACTCTTAAGTGTGGCCTAACCAAAGTCTTATAAATAAAAACCGAAAGAACTGCGGATGCTGTGAATCAGGAACAAAAACAAAGTTGCTGGAAAATCTCAGCAGATCTGGCAGCATCTGTGTAGGAAAAAACAGAGTTAACGTTTTGGGTCCAGTGACCCTTCCTCAGAACTGATGGTGGCTGGAAAAACATCAGTTTATATGCATAAAAAAGTGAGGGGGATGGGGAGGGAGTAAATGATAGGATAGAGTCTCAAGAGAGAGAAGAGCAGTTGGATAGACAAAGACTTGATAACGATCAGGCTAGAAGGGTGAATAGTTGTAAATGGGGACTATTAGTGACTATCAACAGGTGGTGTGTAATGGCAGGCTATGTGGTAACAAGCCCTGGTGTGTGGGGTAGGGGGCTGGGACATGGGAGAGGTTAGGCCCTAAAGTTATTGAACTAGATATTGAGTCCAGAGGGCTGCAGGGTCCCCAGGCGGAAAATGAGGTGTTGTTCTTCCAGCTTGCATTGAGGTTCACTGGAACATTGTGGCAAGCCAGAGACAGAGATATTGGCCAGGGAACAGGGTGGTGCATTAAAGTGGCAGGCAACGGGTAGTTCAGGATCTTTTTTGTGAGCAGAACGTAGATGTTCTGTGAAGCGGTCACCCAGTTTACGTTTTGTTTCCCCAATGTAGAGGAGACCACATTGTGAGCAGCGAATGCATAGACTAGATTCTGGGAAGTGCAGGTGAAGTGTTGCTTCACCTGGAAAGTATGCTTGGGCCCTTGGTTACTAAGGCTGTGGAAGGATGTTGGGGGTGAAGGAAGTGTGGGCTAGGGTGTCCCGGAGAGAATGGTCTCTGCAGAAGGCGGACAAGGGAGGGGAGGGGAATATGTGTCTGGTGGTTGCATCTTGCTGGAAGTGGCGGAAATGGCATCTGATAATCTTCTGGATGTGGATGCTCGTGGGATGGTAGGTAAGGACAAGGGGAAACCTATCGCTGTTGCGAGAGGGAAGAGAAGGGGTGAGGGCAGAAGTGCGGGAGATGGGTCAAACCTAGTTGAGGGCCCTGTTGATAACGGAGCTGGGAAATCCTTGGTTGAGAAAGAAGGTGGATATTTCGGATGCTCCCTTGTTGAAGTTGGCCTCATCTGAACATATACAATGGAGATGGAGGAACTGAGAGAATGGGATGGAGTCTTTCCAGGAAGTGGGGTGTGAGGATGTATAGTCCAGGTAGCTGTGGGAGTCAGTAGGTTTGTAGTGGATATTAGTCAGTCTATCCCCAGAAATGGAAACAGAAATGTCAAGGAAGGGAAGGGAGGAGTCATAGATAGGCCAGGTGAAAGTGAGGGCAGGGTGGAAATTGGAGGAGAAATTGATGAAGTTTTCCAATTCCGGACAAGAGAGGGAAGCAGCACTAATGATATCATCAATGTATCAGAGAAAGAGTTGTGGGTGGGGTCCGGAATAGGGCTGGAACAAGGAATGTTCCACATACCCCATGAAGAGACAGGCATAACTAGGGCCCATGCGGGTACCCATGGCCACCCCTCTTACCTGAAGAAAATGAGAGAAGTTAAAGAAGAAGTTGTTGAGGGTGAGGACAAGCTTGGACAGGCGGAGGAGGGTGGTGGTGGTGGGGATGGTTCAGGTTTTTTCTCCAGGAAGAATTGGAGAGCCCTAAGACCCTCCTGGTGGGGAATGGACGTGTAAAGGGATTGCACGTTCATGGTAAAAAGGAGATGGCTGGAACTGGCAAACTGGAACTTTTGAAACCAGCGTAAGGTGTCGGAGGAATCATGGATGTACGTGGGCAGGGATTGGACCAGGGGAGAGAAGACTGAGTCAAGGTAGGACGAGATGAGTTTTGTGGGGGCAGGAGCAGGCTGAAACAATGGGTCTGCCAGGACAGTCCTGTTGTGGAGTTTTGGGAGGAGGTAGGAGCGAGCTGTGTGGGGCTGGGGGACTATCAGCTTGGAAGCCGAGGGGCGGAGATCACTGGATCCCACATCCAGAAGATCATCAAGTGCCCCCCAACTTTGGGAAGATCAGATTTAACCTGCTGCAGAGTCTTCTCCCCATTTGTAACTCTGCTGGAGCTATCCCTGTAGTTGCAAGAAGGGTGGTCCTGTAATCAAATAGGAACTGGGACAGTTTGATATCTAGTGAAGCTGTATGCTGTCTCTTTAAGTCTGCCTTCAAAGTTTGAACTGCTGTTTCTGCCAGATCATTGGATGATGGATGGTATGCAGCTGTCCTTATATGTTGAATACCATTTGACTTTAGGAAAATCTCAAGTTCTCTGCTGTTATCAATGGCCTATTATCTGTGATCAAAACTTCTGGAGTCAACATATTGCAAAAGATGAGAGTTTTTTGCAAGAGTTTTTTTATTATTGTCTTTGTGTTTGACAAATGAACTCTATGCACGTCCAATCATTTTGAGTGGGCATCCACAATGACTAAGAACATTGACCCCATGAAGGGATCTGTATATTTAATGTGTAACTGAGTCCAGGATTTACCTGGCCATTCCCACAAATGTGGGGGAGCTACTGGTGGTAATTGTTGTCCTTGTTGGCATTCTGATCACTGCCCCACCACTGCAGCTATGTCTGCATCCAAACCTGGCCACGAAACATAACATCTTTCCAAATTCTTCATTTCAGAAATGCCTGGATGGCTCTGGTGGAGTTCAGACAGTATCTGGTGACGAGCTTTGCCCGGGACAATCACTCTTGCTTCCCATAATAATATGCCATCCTCTACTGTAATCTGGTCTCTCCGAGTCCAAAAATTTTTCAATTTTGGTTGTGATGGCCTTTTGGTTCTCCCGATCACCACAGCTGTTTCAATTTTCCCAAGATCGGATCTTGCTGCATCCAAAGTCTGATATTGTTAGCTGTGACTAGACGTGTGTCCAGAAATTTGAAAACCATCACGGACTCTTCCATGTGGCAGTACCGGCGGTGGTGTATCTGCCAGCAGGAGGTGGCTCAATGCATCCCCATTTGCTACTTGACCTCCTCTTGTTGGTGTTCCAACTTGTAATAATAAGTACTCAGTATTGCTGCCTACTGTTGAATTTGGCCTGTAGCTATGGGCGGCAATGCCTTGTCCTCTTTAAGTAGACATAATAGGGGTTTCTGGTCAGTTATTATTACAAATTTATGCCCACCAAACTTTCCCTCGCTATCTGGGTGTTTTACGCTCTGAATTAGCTAAAGTCTTGGATGTTTATGCCATTAGGTATTCCTCACCATTGGGCTACCTGCAGGGAGGCATCGCATGTCAATACCAGATCTTGCTTGGGATCATAGTGTACCAACACCTTAGAGGATTAAAACTGTTTCTTCATTTCCCTGAAAGCCATGACTTGGCTATTGCCAAGGCTGACCCTCTTTTGAGAGTTGATGGAGAGGTTGCAGGATGGAGAACAGGTTATGTATGAACTTTCCATAATAATTCACCAGCCCAAGGAAAGACCTAAGCTCCGGTATAGACGCGGGAGCCAGAGCACCTTTGATCACCCTCACTTTATCTTCTGACAGGTGTAATCCAGTCTTGTTGACTATCTAGCCCACATTGGTCACTTGAGGTGCCTGGAACACACATTTTTCCCTTCTAAGGTGTATGCCTGCTTGAGTGAAACATCTAAAGACTATATCAAAGTTCTTTAAGTGCTCATTATTGGTCTTCCCTGTTATTAGCACATCATCTAGATAAATGGCAACTTGGGCAGACATTGTGAAATGTTCTCCATTATCCACTGAAAAATTGTACAGCCTCACAATGCCCCAATCTTGTGTATTGGTACAAACCTTTATTTGTATTAATTGTAGCATACTTCTAAGAATCCTGATTAAACTGCAATTGCAAGTATGCATGGTCCTGTCCAGCTTCATGAAAGACAACCCCCTTCCAGCATTGAATATAAATCCTCCAGGCAAGGGATTAGTATTTATCCAGCTGTGAAATGTGGTTTACCATTTGTTTGAAATCCCCATTGAGGCAAGCAGACGCATTGGGCTCCACAATCGGTACAATCGGTGTTGCCCATTCCACAAACTGGTCTGCTTTGATGATTCCTTCACTTTCTAGCCTTCTGATTTCTGCCTCTACGTTTGGCTATAAGGCAAATGGCATGAGGAAGGACTTGCAGGATCGAATTGCTTCCTAGTCAACATGCAAGGTGGCCTGGGCTCCTTTGATAGTGTCTTGACCTTCCTGAAAATCTTCCAGGTATTCAATTAGGACTTAGGCAGCCATTTTCTAATCAAAAAATGTTGAGCTAATCTAGATGAATCTTTCTCAAACAATTTTGTCCCATCAACTTTATGCCTGAACCTTTTACTACAATCACTGAGAACTGAACCAGCAGCTTCTCATAAGAGACCGGAACTGAAGTTGTATTCTTAATCTGTAAATGTTCCCTGATATAGCTTCTCAGTCTAGCCAAGGTATTGCACAAACGTAAGGGTTGGAGTCCAGAGTAAATTTTTTTAGAGATAGTAGGAACTGC
Organism: Rhincodon typus; assembly: GCF_021869965.1. Lineage (NCBI taxonomy): Eukaryota > Metazoa > Chordata > Chondrichthyes > Orectolobiformes > Rhincodontidae > Rhincodon > Rhincodon typus. The sequence goes on along the minus strand of NW_025980024.1, from coordinate 53 downwards.
AGATGCTGGAGGATCCGAGACAACAAGGTGCAGAGCTGGATGAACACAGCAGG
>NW_025980023.1:0-5843 GCF_021869965.1 Rhincodon typus | reverse complement strand
TCTTTCTAATGTAAATAAGCCTAATCTACTCAACCTCTCTTCATAGCTAGTGCCCTCCATACCAGGCAACGTCCTGGTGAACCTCCTCTGCACACTCTCCAAAGCATCCACATCCTTTTGGTAATGGTGACCAGAACTGTACGCAGTATTCCAAATGTGGTGGAACCAAAGTCCTATACAACTGTAACATGACCTACCAACTCTTGTACTCAATACCCCGTCTGATGAATGAAAGCATGCCGGATGCCTTCTTGACCACTCTATCGACCTGCGTTGCCACCTTCAGGTTACAATGGACCTGAACATCCAGATCTCTCTGTGCGTCAATTTTCCCCAGGGCTTTTCCATTTACCATATAGTTCGCTCTTGAATTGGATCTTCCAAAATGCATCACCTCACATTTGCCTGCATTGAACTCCATCTGCCATTTCTCCGCCCAACTCTCCAATCTATATTCTGCAGCGTTCTCTGACAGTCCCCTTCACTATCTGCTACTCCACCGATCTTAGTGTCATCTGCAAACTTGCTGATCAGACCATCTATACCTTCCTCCAGATCATTTATGTATATCACAAACAACAGTGGTCCCAACACTGATCCCTGTGGAACACCACTGGTCACAGTTCTCCATTTTGAGAAACTCCCTTCCACTACAACTCTCTGTCTCCTGTTACCCAGCCAGTTCCCTATCCATCTAGCTAATACAGCCTGGACCCCATGCAACTTCACTTTCTCCCACCAAGAGCTTTTAATTTCTGTACTTCTTCATATAAAGTCTTAGAAGTAGAATTAGAATTGGGTTTTTTTGTCACATGTACTCAACGGAGTAAAGGGATACATGAGTGCAGTGAAAAGTGTACAAAGTCGTCATTTCTGGTGCCATCTTATGAACAAAGATTTCTAGGTATAAAATCTTAGGTACAAATTAAAAAAATAAAAATGTTACAAGCTCAACATTACATTCCTTCCAAAGCCGAGAGAAAAAAAATATAAAAGCAGGTGGAGCAGGTGTGTTGGGCTTACCTTGAGGCTGGGAGTCCCTTGAGTCTGTGCTGGGCCTCACATTGAGCCTGCCACTGGGTTTCACTTTGCTGCCACCAATGCTGTCTGAGAATGGGAGGTCAGTAAAAATGAAATAAACACATGAAAAGATTTTTAAAATGTGAAATCAGTGGAAAAAAAAGAAAAGGAACTGATGGAGCAGAGAAGCTCTGGTCCCGGATCCTTACTCTGCCCCCATTTTGAACATATGACCTTAAGATGATTCCTCAGTGTTGCTCATCGCGCTGTGTCAGCTCTTGGGTGGATTTATTGCCACCATCTCCTTCCTGGTTGGGATCTACAGGGATCTACTTGTCCTGGTGAGGGAGAGGAAAACCACATGGTGCAGAGGCTCCTGTCGTAACTTTTATTCATTCACAAGATGAGGGCATGACAGGTTTGGCCATTGCCCATCCGTAGTTGCCCAGAGGGCAGTTAAGAGTCAACCACATTGCTGTGGGTCTAGAGTCACATGTAGGCCAGACCAGGTAAGGATGGCAGTTTCAATAAACAGGGAGCCTGACAAACACAGCAGGTCAGACGGCGTCCGAGGAGCAGGAAAGTCAACGTTTCGGACCAAAACCCTTCGTCAGGCCGGGGGAGGGGAGCTCAGAAATAAATTGGGGGGAGGTGTAGGGATGGGGAAAGGTAGGTGAGATGGTGATAGCTGGTTGCAGGTAAGGGGTTGTAGTGACTGATCAGTGGGAATAGTGGAGCAATTAGGTGAGTAGGAAGATGGACAGGTTAGGTCAGGTCAGGGAGGGCTGGACATGGGATGAGGCTGGAGTTGGAGGGATTTTGAAGATGAGGATGGCAGTTTCCCTCCCTGAAGGGCATTAGTGAACCAGATGGGTTTTCTCCCCAACAATTAACAATAGATTCATGGTCATTGTTAGACTTTAATTCCAGATTTTTTAAAACTGAATTCAAATTCTACCATCTGTCGTGGTAGGATTTGAACTTGGGTCCCCAGAACATTACCTAGGTCTCGAGACTAAGAGTCTACTAGGCCATCACCTCCCCCTGTGTAACCTATGGCAATCTGGTACAAGATAGACTGATAGACAGTCACTGTGAGAGAAGCAATGAGAAAAATGTTTGGCCTTAAACCAGATCCTAAGCTGTTTTCTCACCAAGTCCATATGACATCATCACAGTAGGTAGTGCTGAAGGCATTCCTCAGTATTAAGCCTTTCACACCATTATATCCTCACACATCATGAAGGGGGAGGCGAAGTCAGGTTGTTGTTGTCTTTGGTGTCTTCAACGGGCTGAACAAGTTGATTTGCATCCCTTTCTGTTTCATGAAAGACATTAATTCAGTGCTAACCTCTTCTGTGCTATTTTAAAGGAGTAAAGCAAACTTCAGGATCTTCTCCTGTGGAAATTCATTGACATTGATTGCACTTTTAAAAATGAAGTTTGGAATCTGCCCTTGCTGTTGGTCACCTTCATCCTCAGCGGATCTCATTCCCCGTTTTTTGCACCTCTTCTCCGAGAGGAGTGAAGGATTTACACAACCCTCCGTGCTGTTGGATACGGAGTTTCTTCAGTGAAGATTGGTTCATAGCTTATTGAGTCTGTGGGTCAAGTTGAGCCAAAGTCCATTTTTTTCTGCAATTGGAAATAAAGAAAATTGAAAACCACAAAATCTTACCTGCTTTAAAATGCCAACTCAACGGGACATACAAGGTATTCATCATCTCTCTCTAAATATCTTGAAATATAACTTGTATCTGCCCTCACAAACTGAGTATCTACTCAAGAAGTTCAAAGGAAAATTGTTGGAGAAATTTAATTTTAGCCACAATGCGATTTCAAAGGATAGACACCACTTCCTCTGTGTCCAGTTTAAAATTTATATTCCTGCCATTAATAATAATATCCTCTTAGGGTCTACCACTTCTCTGAAGAATAATACATCTTTTTATTCAGTATCATTTACCTCTTCACAGTAGTTTAGAGTGTCTGGTTTTAAATTTTTGTTCCATAAATGGACTTTTTCTATCGCTGTGGCATACCTTCTGTAATGCCTTCTATAACACGTGAGACACTTGACGACAGTGAATTGGCAGGTTTTGTGGTGAACACGGATTTTTCCATTGAAACGTGGTTGTGACTCTGCCCTCTTCCCATCATGTTCTGTTTTCTTGCTGGCACTTTGACAGGTCCTCTGATTGACAAACTGGACTGATTCAGATTCAATGGTTTTGGCCCAGGAAGCCTCTCTTACCTTTTGGATGAACTGCCTATTTATCTTGAGCTGTTCAGTCTGCCTGGCAAACTGTACTGAAATGGCCAATGTCATATCTTTGCACTTCACTATAATGTGGTCTTCGATGTGCTTATCTCTCAATGCCCAAGTTGGTAATTAGTTGATAGGGGTCATTTATAAAAGAATCAATAGTCTCCTCCATATCTGCAGATTGAACCCTGCCTGGTTTATTCTGGGATTGCACTGCAAACTAAAATAAGAATCAAAGACCTTAATGACTTCTTTGGATTTGGTGGTTTCTCCTTCTATCTGCTGCCCACTCAGAGACTGCTGTTGATGGTGTATAATAGCACGCTAACCCGATGTTGTCTGGCTTCCCTGAGCATCCAAAGGTCGTATCTGGACGGATCATAGATTCAGTGGGTAGATTTTTTGAGCTATCTGTTTGGTGCGGGGGCTCAGGAAGAGACAAGGCTTTGCTCTATTGTTCTGTCTATTTTGAGGTGGCTCTTTACACTGTTCACAAGGACATAAATCAACAGAATTTCACTAGAACTTTCTTCCCTTAGCTGATTAATCCCTTGTGCTACTGTCTTCACCACCTTCTTGAGAACAATAAGGATCAGCAATAAATGCTGGTCTTCCCAGTGACTCCAAGGTCCCATGTAAGAATACAAAAAAAACCTGCTCTTTCCCCAAACCTTTCACATGTTTTTCTCCAATTATTTATTCAATTTTCATTTAATTTGATTCCGTTGTTCCTTCAGAGAGTGAGCAAAGTCATGACAGACTAAGCAATTCTGGGAATGTCTGGAAATAGCTAGCACCAGTCCCCTGGTATATGTGGCTGTGCAGGTCATGGATGGCATAATTTATAGAGCAATTTATTTTGTGCCTGAGAAGAAATTGAATGGGGAATTCATTTGTTTTCAGTTAGCCATGTTCTATTTATTATGGAATACTTGCTTCATTGTATTTTTCTTTCTAGTCTCTGAAGGAGAAAATACAATAATCATGTAATGAAACCTAAAGCTGCTCATGCTGTAACCCCATTTAGACCACATTGAAGACAACAATTTCACAAAAATGTCATTTAATAAAATTACAATATTATTTTCAACCACAAAATAATGCCAAAACAGAATTGAATTTTATTGCAATTACGACAAATATTTTAGCATTTTTGGTCACTTCACGGAGAATGCTAAAGACAAATAAATATTTCCACTTTTGGAAAACAAATATTTGTTGGTTCACTTTGGATGATAAATGATTTCTGACTCAGTCCCTAACCTAGACCCTGAGTTCAAATGACAACATCTTCCAATGGTCACAGCTTTCACAGCTGCCCACAGGTCCTTGAAGATGGCAGGACGGATACAGACAGAGGCATAGAAAGCATATGGGATGCTCTCCTCCTCTGGGTGTGGTATTGAATACAAGAGCAGGGATTTGTTGCTGGTTCTACATTAAACATTGGTTAGGCCACAGGTGGAGTTTTGTGGACAGTGCTATTCACCACATTACAGGAAGAATGGATTTGCTCCAGAATGTGTACATTGGAAACTTACAAGAATATTAGTGGGTCTGGAAGATTGCAGCCATGAGGAAACATTGGAGAGGCTGGGGTTGTTTTCCTTAGACCAGAAGAGGCTGGGGTGTGACTTAATCAAAATGTACAAAATGATAAGGGATTTGGATAGAATGAAGAGGGAAACTCTGTCTCCACAATCAGCAGGGGGCAATGATTCAAGAGAGAAGGATTAGAGGGGACATGAGGAAAAGATTTTCACAAAGGGTGCTGCATAGTTTGGTGACTACAGAGTCATAGAATCATACAGCATGGAAACAGACCCTTCAGCCCAACTCGTCTATGCCAACCAGGTATCCCAAATTAAATTAGTATCATTTGCCTGTGTTTGGCCCATATCCCGCTAAACCCTTCCCATTCATATACCTGTTCAAATATCTTTCAAATAATAATTGTATAATTGTACCTGCCTCTACCACTTCCTCTGGCAGCTCATTTCATACACGCACCACCCTCTGTGTGAAAAAGTTGCCCCTGGGCTAATGGTAAGATTCTTGGTAGTGTGGATGAGCAGAGAGATCTCGATGTCCATGTGCATCGATCCCCGAAAGTTGCCACCCAGGTTGATAGGGTTGTTAAGAAGGCGTACGGTGTGTTAGGTTTTATTGGTAGAGGGATTGAGTTTCGGAGCCATGAGGTCATGTTGCAGCTGTACAAAACTCTGGTGTGGCTACACTTGGAGTATTGTCTACAGTTCTGGTCACCGCATTGTAGGAAGGATGTGGAAGCATTGGAAAGGGTGCAGAGGAGATTTACCAGGATGTTGCCTGGTATGGAGGGAAGGTCTTATGAGGAAAGGCTGAGGGACTTGAGGCTGTTTTCGTTAGAGAGAAGAAGGTTAAGAGGTGACTTAATAGAGACATACAAGATGATCAGAGGATTAGATAGGGTGGACAGCGAGAGCCTTTTTCCTCAGATGGTGATGGCTAGCACGAGGAGACATAGCTTAAAATTGAGGGGTGATAGATATAGGACAGATGTCAGAGGTAGGTTCTT
>NW_025980022.1:0-5843 GCF_021869965.1 Rhincodon typus | reverse complement strand
AGTAAAATCCTTAACTCTGGCCCCGGGGAGGCAATATACCATCATGGTGTCATGTTACTTAACAAAAGCTACTACTTATTTCACATAAATAGATTTTAACTGCAGCAACAAACTATGAACTATCAACATATAACTCTTAGTCAAAACTTTAAACTCCTTTCTAAGATCTCTCTCTCTCTCTATCTATATATATGTATATATAGATAGAGAGAGAGAGCTCTTAGGAGTTTTGTATATACACACATACACACGCACACACACACACACATTAGCACACCTACATGCACAGACATGTATACACACACACAGGCACAAATAATTTGGTTTATGGGTGGAGGGGAAGAAGTACTGGTGAAACAATTCAGCAGCACCAATCCTCAGGATTCAATGGAGTTAACCTATTGTTTCCCAAGTTCTTCAGTCTTTTACTTCAGCTTCTCTCACTTCTTCATGGGTGACACAGAACGATTTGTTCATGATTATAAAGTCTCTGACTTCTTAGTCAAAGGAAACGCCTTATGGTGGCCAGTGGGGGAAATAAACTGGCTTTCTTCAGGCTTGAGGTGTTTTATTAGAGAGAGAGAGAGAGAGAAGGAGCTACAACGCCTGCCCTTTCGGCAGTCCGAATGCTTCTACCGGCATTGTTCACACTCACAAGCTGTTCAGCTACCGAGGAGAAATCAGATAGTCGTTGTCAAGCTAATAGCCTTTGGCACCCATAACCCATAGCTACAGCATTCATAATTCCAGCTGCCTTGCTGTTCTGAGTGGAACCTTATTGCTCAAGAGCATTCCTTTGCCACTGCTACTACTTATCGCTTTCTGTTTGGCCAACTCTCAGCTCTCTAGCAGGCAGGTATGTTTCAACTCCACTGAACTGATAACTGTCCCAGGGCTTCCCCAGGCCACAAATGCCGAGTACCAATGAGCAATTTCTCCACTTCCTCAACTCTGGACTGGCTTCTCTGAGTCCTACTTACATGTAGCTACCGAACTGAGCTTTTGTGACCACCTCACTCAGGCTCCTCAAACTAATAACATCACTTCAGTTATATGGAGCTAGCCACATTTCCTTTTCCATTGCTTTTGACTAAGTACCTGACTAACTGCTGTCCATCGACCCTTCAGACTGATCTGCCTGACCTGTTAAAATTGCCCATCAGGGTGCCACTCCTGTGTTGAGGCAAGATGGAATGTTTCAACCCTGGCAAGGCGGTAATTGTACAATGTTCTTTGGAAAGGAGTTTCTGAATTTGATCCAACAACAATGTTTTCCTTTTCTAAATGATTCTTTGAGAGAATTTTTGAATATCTTAACTTCTTTTGCTGCACTGAAAGTGCATGTTTCATGAGGTACAAGCAGTGTTCCCATTGCTGGTTACATTTTGGGTTTTGTGCTGGGTAAAATGTCTACTTTGGATAAACCTCAAAGTTTGATACATATCATAAAGAAGTGTATAGACATGGCAATTTTGCAGACCTTTTGGTATTTTTATTGTATTTTCCGATTTTCTGTATTTCATAGTAGTGATTGGAGACCAATTCAGCCATCCACCTGATGGAAGCGAGTTTTAATCTGATTTGTGTCTCCTTCTCCACCCTCACTAATTTTAGTACATTTACGAATAAAGATTAATTTAATAAATGAATTTAAAAAGATAAAGGTAGAGAAATTGTTTCGGCTGATGGAATATAGTACAGCATACCAAGACTCTAATTGTTGTGGAGGGGTTGCCAATCAAGTGGGCTGCTTTATCCTGATACTGTTGACTTCTTGAGTGTTGCTAGAGCTGTATACATCAGGCAAGCGGAGAACATCACATCACACTCCTGATTTATACCTTGTAGATGGTGACAGGCTTTAGGAGTCAGAAAATGATTTACTCACTGCGGAATTGCTAACCTCTGATCTTTTTGTTTAGCCACGAAACTTGTACGGCCATTCTAGTTCAGTTTCTGGTCGATGTTAAACCCCTCCATTTGCCTCACTGTTGGGAGATTTAATTTGTGTAGTGTTGAATGTCAAGGGAAGTTGATAAGACTTGCTTTTGTTACTTAATATAGTTAAATGCTCCACAGTCCATACTAACAGATTTACATTCATGACATGATCACTTCACATTTATTGCGTGATTGTCAATGGTTCTCGTAATTGTTGACATTATAATTGATATGTTCAATCATGTAGTGCCACTTAAGATATGGCAGATCCAAGATTACTTGGATGTGCATATCTTGTTGCATAGGTTCACTTGTGCGTCATTTGATAAGGTTGTGTACATAGAACATTTCCTGGTACCTTGCCCGGTCTTTCCACTACAGGGAAATAAATTATTCACAAGTAGGACTGCAGATAGTGAAAAAATAGACACACTTGTACTTCTGAAGTGCTTTACACAACTATAGTACCCAGCAACTAAGAGAGATTGGGGTGTAATGGTAATGTCACTGGTCTAGTAATCCAGAGCCATCAGACCACTGTTCTACAGGAAAAAGAAACTTGGAGGAACTTCTCACAAAACCATCAGCAATTGTTACAAAAACTTACCTGGTTCACTAGTGTCTTTGCAGGAAGGAAATCAGCTGTCCTTAACTGGTTTGGCCTACATTTAATTCTAAACCCACAGCAATGTGCTTGACCTATAACTGCCCTTAGAAATGACCCTAGAAAACCACTCAGTTTAAGGGGCACTTAGGGATGGGCGACAAATGTTAGCCTTGCCAGCAGTAATTCACTTACAATAATTAAAACAGAAGAAATAGTTTTAAAATCAATACATTACTGATTTTTTATTGTCTCTAACATTGGTACGGTGGACACCTCACTCTGCTCACCTCCAGAGTACAGGATGGTTCTGTTAAGACCCTTCCTTTCCTTTTTCCCCAAAGCATTGGTAATTATCAACATTTACACACCAGTTTGTGACTTGATGTATTTTTCAGTTATGTAGATAAGACATTTTCTCTTTTTCACTTTTACAGTTGCCTGAACTTCTGTTGATTTTACACTTCAGAATTAAAGAAAACAAATGCTATTAATTTTAAAATGAGTTTTGTAACTATATATGTTATGCACTCAGGTTAACTTGCTACTTTAAAAATAATCCAGAAAGGATCCAAAAAAACATGCTGTAAGTCAGAAACAAGAACAGAAATTGCTGAAAAAGCTCAGCAGGTCTTGCAGCATTTGTGCAGAGAAATCAGAGTTAACGTTTCGGGTTGACTTCTGATTTCTGAGGAAGGGTCACTCGATCTGAAATGTTAACTCTGATTTCTCTCCACAGATGCTGTCAGACCTGCTGAGCTTTTCCGGCAAGTTCTGTTTTTGTTTACTTCCTACTTTCCTCCAGAATTTCCTTATAAAATGCTTTCATCTTCAAGTTATTTACTTCTGCAAGGACCACTGTCGCTGTCTTCTAGAGGATTCTCCTCAGCTCTACCTGTTCTCAGAGGTGAAGTTTTATTTACCATTTCTTGATTGGGAGGCCTCTGCCCCTTTCAGTGCTTTCAAGCTAATGTTGTTACTCTCTTATACAATAAGATACTGTGATATCAACTGTAGATTTTCCCATTAATTTCAACCTAGGCGGTCTTTCAGCTTCTGTTCCTTTGCAAGATTCAAACTGAGGTTAAGCCTTGCCTATATTCCGTATGGTCAGAGATGAAATTAGTACTTTACTCTCCTGATGGTGCAGGTGCAACTCATTTATTTTGGCGAACATCTCTCAATGAGCTGAAAACACACAAGGTCCAAACTGTAGCTAAAAATTTCCTTAAGCAAACACCTAACTTGAAACTGGAGAACTTTGCTAAGCTCCATCGTTATCCATGATGATGCAGCCTGGTCTGAACTATCCTCATGCTGACCTTTATGCTAATTCTTTCTCATTTACAATTTCTCCAGCTAAGTAGTCCTACGTACCGTTTTATTTATCTGTTTCTTCTTTGCAAACTGTATTCAACAAACATTGGTAGCCTTCTGAACTCCCATTTTATTTTAGGTGTTTTAACAAAGAAACATTAAAAAATAACAACAGCAGTAGGCCATTTGGTCCTTTGAGCTGCTCCCCCATTCATTATGATCCTGATTTATCATCCAACTCATTAGCCTGTTCCTGCTTTTCCGCCATATCCTTTGATTCTTTTAATTCCAAGTGCTTTCCAACTCCTTTGTAAAAGGTCTACCATTTTAATTACATTTGCCTTTACGACAGAGCTCTTATGAAAATGAACACTACTTCTGAAATATTAACATGAGCCATGAACCAGATGTTCACAACACTAGCAAAAATGCCCAGGATATCATAGAAAAATTCAGACCAATAATTTAACTGAAGTTACTTGGAATTTTGGATAGCTCATAATGCATTAAAATGTATTTGACATGCTGCTATGGTGATTGCATCTACTAGTGCATAGTGACCCTATTTTGACAATGGAATAAGGAAATGACAATGGTTACCCAGTGACATGGGCTGGTGTATGGCAGCCCTTTTCAAGTAGTAATTTTGATACAGGAGACTGGAACTTTTTGTGTATAAATGGTTTTCGGACAGGATGAGAGACAAAAACAGAAAGAAATGAAGTGTGGAATTTGAAATTGACTGAATAGCTCTTGAAGCTCATTATTCTTATACTTAATGTATTCCGCACTGGTCTTGTTAGACAATTTTAGTTGTGGTTTGCTGAAAGTGATGATGTATACGTGTAAACGGCACAGGATCAGATTGACATTTCAATCACAGGCTTCAACACCACTCTTGTGCTCCGTTCCTTCTAAGACATAGTGTGACTTGGTGACTGTTGCAAATGTTAAGGTGAAGTGTCAGCTATTTGTTCACTGCAGCTTCTTTTTTGTGCTGTGTTCCATAACGTCTGCATTCCTTTAATGTGAAGTAATACGTGTGTTTATGTTCTGTTTCAGCCAAGCCTTTTACTGTTAAGGTGAAGCAGATGCGGCTCCACAAGGAAGATTTTGAAATTCTGAAAGTCATTGGCAGAGGAGCATTTGGCGAGGTAAGCATTCTCTGGCTTGGTGTCAGCAACGGTCTCCTGGAAGTGTACATACTTGTGTGGAAACGTGGGTGTATTCCTCGGCACGTGGTGCTCTGCTAGCATTCTGCTTCAGTCTGGTTGTTAATTACACTCTAGGGTGATTTGGAGCGGGCGTGTAGTTCTTACTGTGTTGTAATTTGAGGCCAGAGTGTTGACTAGTAGTGTTCTGTAATTTTTATTTGGCATTTCTGCTTAATGGAAGGGGGCCAGTGAAAGAACCTATATCCATTCTGCAGCATACCAAAACGCTATTTCAAATACAATGCAGAATGTATCAGTGGCCATTGGTTATCATTTATCAGTGACTTTCTTTGAGTATGCTCCTTGTAAGATAAATATTAAAAACACATGCCCTTTAGAAACCTTGAGAATTTTTTAAAAAATCAAGTGTTAACATTCAATCAGAGATAGTAGGAACTGCAGATGCTGGAGAAGGCGAGACAACAAGGTGCAGGGCTGGATGAACACAGCAGGCCAAGCAGCATCATAGGAGCAGAGAGGCTGACGTTTCGGGCCTAGACCCTTCATCAGAAAAGGGGGAGGGGAAGGGGGTTTTGAAATAAATAGGGAGAGAGTGGGAGGCGGATAGAAGAGGGATAGAGGAGAGGATAGGTGGAGAGGAAACAAACAGGTCGAAGAGGCGGGGATGGAGCCAGGAAAGGTGAGTGTAGGTAGGGAGTTAGGAAGGGGATAGGTCAGTCCAGGGAGGACGGACAGGTCAAGGGGGTGGGATGAGGTTGGTCGGTAGGAGATGGAGGTGTGGCTTGAGGTGGGAGGAGGGGATAGGT
>NW_025980021.1:0-5844 GCF_021869965.1 Rhincodon typus | reverse complement strand
GGGCCTAGAATTTCTGAAGAAGGGTCTAGGCCCGAAACATCAGCTTTCCTGCTCCGCTGATGCTGCTTGGCCTGCTGTGTTCATCCAGCTCTGCACCTTGTTATCTCAGATTCTCCAGCATCTGCAGTTCCTACCAACTCTAAAGAGTTTCTTTGCTTAATCCATGGTTTTTCCCTTCCCAGATATCTGTTGATACTTAACTTTGGACATGGCAGGTATTCGACACCAATCATTCATTCAGTTACACCTTCTCACTCAATTGTCCAATAGCTGGTGAACAGATATTCAAGGTGGACAGCTGATGACCTAGGTCCTAAGTCTCTAATAATGTCTTTGCTTATCTCGCTTAAGGACATTTTAATTAGGTTTGAGGTTTGTGAACATGACATCCCAAACCTACACAAAGATACAATGTGCTACAGCTCCATTCTTGACCAATAATGATATTTTGAGCTTCTGACCATGTTATTTTGTGTCTGTGTTAGTTCTCTTCCTAATTAGAGAGAAAGTTTTATTTTAAAGCTCAATGTCATATAATTTATAAGGTTATACAGAAGTGTTCTACAAAGTGGTTGCCCAGTCTGCATTTGGTTTCATCAGAGTAGAGGAGACTACATTGCAATGGGGGGAATACAGTAGATTAAATTGAAAGAAGTACAAGTAAAACACTGTTTCACCTGGAAGGTGTGTTTGAGGCCTTGGACATTCAAGCAAAAATAGAATAAACAGAGACTGCAAAAGCACAGACTCAGTTTATTCCATTATAAAATGAAGTACGGATACTTCCAGAATTTATTGATAAATGTTAAGGCTAGAAACCTATTACACTTAAAAGAAGAGGGCCTACTAAGCTATCAGAGAAATGGTAATGACAAAAATGAAAGGAGAATGTGAAATGTAAAAAAGATGGTTGAGAGTTTGATAAGGGAAGCTAAAAGCGATTAAGCAGAACTAATTTGAAAACAAATCAAAAGGCACAGGAAAGTACTTTGCATGTGTGTCAATACAAGGAGGATTGTGGAAAGTAGAGTGGGATTCTCAATCAGAAAAGATTGTCAGTTTAAGATGATCAAAAAACGATGGAAGTAATATGGATTTGTTTTTACTGAAGAAAAGGACATCGAGAGCAGAATGAGTGATGTTATATGGTATAAAGGCAATGCTTTGGCTAACTTGGTTAGACTAAAGGAAGACAAAGCCAGCCCCTGTGGGATCCTAAGGAAGATGAAGGGGTAAATTGTCAGGGCGTCAAAATTATTTTCAGGGTTTATTGAGCTTGTTGGTATGCCAGAGAAATGGTGTACCCTGCAATAGATACCAAGTTAATCTGGATAGTGTTTGACTGGTTGGTTTAATATCTGTAAAGGAAAATATTTTAAAATTAAAGATGAAATGATCATGCATCTAGATAAGGAGAAAATAATTACCTAGAACCCCCAGAGGCATGTTGGACCGGACAGTGTCCTTCTGTGCTGTATAATTTTTGGATTCTAAGTGTTAGCACGGATTGGGTATGTCTAACATCAGAATTACTTTAGGAAATCATAGATTTCATAAAAATGCAATAGATGTTGTTTACATATTTTCATCGCAAAGCTTTTTAAGAAGGTACCACACATAAGATTACTAGAAAATATCATCATGTATGGAATAATAGAGAAGCTAGTAAAATGGATTAAAAATTGGTGAAGGGAGAAAGTTTAGGAGCTTGATGCAGATTTTTAAGGCGTGGTTGGAAGTGGGTGGTGGTGTTTTTCAGGTTCGGGCTTGGAGGTCCCTTTCATTCGTAATGTGTCAATGATTTTAATAGAGGTCTAGAAGGAGTGAGGCAGAAATTTATTACTGTTACCAAAGTAGAAGGTAGACTTGACTCCTTTAGAAGATCGAAGGAAACCACAAAGGGGTATTAATAACAAATGGGAATGCTGACAGATGGGATTCATTGTTAATAAGAGTGAGGTTATTTTAATTTTAAAAAACACAACATTATTATACTTCAAATGTAAGTAGACTCAGCACTGTGAAAAAGCAGAGGTATTTGGGGTCCTGAGTTCACACACCATTGAAAGCCTTAAAAAATAGAATTTCTAACTTTACTGCAAGAACTAAAGAAAATTAAAGTCAAAACATAATTCTGAGCCTATATAACCCTTTAATAAGATCTCATCCAAAGTCTTATGTGCAGGATTAAGTGTACAATATAAATTTATTTGGATGCTGCCTCATGGATGGGAATACCAGTTGAATAAAATACTTGAAAAATGAAGGAGGGCTTGTTAGAACACAGGATATGGCTGACATTGTGAAATCATTTAAAAATGTTAAAGAATAGAACAGGCTAAATAAAGCTGACTACTGGCAATAGTTGACATGTCTACAATAATGGATCATAAATATAACATGTATAACAAACAGCAAATCACATTCCTTTACAGATTTGAGAGGCTGTGGAATTCACTTCCAGACTTAGCAATTCAAGCAGAAACTATAACATTCAAGGATTGATTGGATAGGTATATGAAGGGAAAGGGGATATACAGAAATGGGACAGTACAGGTAAATATGAGGAAAACAAGGAAGATATTTTCCGTCATTATATCAACAAGAATTGGCTAGCCCAAATGGTCACTTCCGATTTTGGAACTTCTATATTTTTCAAATAAACAAATATAAAACTTTCAAATAAGAATTCAAAGTGAGGAGTGAGCAATGAGATATAACTACCAAAGATGCTGGATGGGATCTTTCTCATGTACTCACATCAAAAACCCACCTGCAACTGCAATCTATTTGTGAAGCTTTGTCTGGCACCTCAGAACAATGGTTGATATTCAAGACTATCAAAGCTATGTAATGATTAAAATCCAAGTTAATATGACTGTGCCATGGTTGCTCTGAATTGCTGCAAGAAATGGGATTCCTAGTTCAGAAGGAAGACTTCAAACCTGATCGTTATGCATTTTACACAAGACCATAATGCAATACAATTGTTACCGTAAGGCTATATTTCCATACTCCACTAAACATTAAAACACATTTTCACAGCATTGTAATTTTTAACAAATAGTTTTGATCCTATTGTCACCTAGATTACAATAAAACAACAATTGCCACAAGAAATGCCATATTCTGGGTGGTCGCTATCAAAAAACAAGGATGGATATAATCAGGAGTGTTTAAGTTACTAAAGCAGCAGATATTTATGCTTCTGGGAGGCCATTTGACCATCTAAATTCATCCATCTAGAATGAACTCATATTTCTTCTCATTGATGCATGTAAATGATTCTTAAATTCTTATAGGGATTTTTCTTCCCTATTGTCCCGTTGTGGTCAATCTGAAACATTGACATCTCTCTATATCTAAGGAAGAAACTGTAATATCAGCCACAAAATTAACTTTTACTAACCTAAACTGTGTCTCTTTGTTCTATATGCACAGCTTAAATTTAATTTGAAGACCAATTCCACACAAACATTTTCTATCTTAATGGCTATGGTATTTACCTCCAGGAGATTCTCACTCACATAATTTTTTTCCAGGCTGAAATAGCCATTTGACATAATTCGCAAAAGGATCAGACTCTTGGCTCTGCTCTGAAATGATTCCAGTCTTTCAATGTTTATTATTGTTCAGGATGTGGTCTGAGTGCAACACTATAAAGGTTACCCATAACCGCCACTGTATTTTATGAGTTGTTTTCTATTGATTGGCTTTATTGATTACTTGTTGATTAAGTCCACTAAGACCAAAAGAATGAAAGCTGTATTTGTACAATACAGTCGGTTCTGCTATAATGCATGTTCTGCAACGCAAATTGGTTATATCACGACTGGCGAAAAGGGGAATGCTATTTCTAAAACGCGAACTTGCATTGGCTATAAGGCAATTCCATTGGTGAATGGAGAAGGACGGTGTTCTTCAGTTTTGGAAGAGATTTAACATCAAGAATGCAATTGACATTATTGTGGTGGCCTGGGGTAATGTCAGGAAGAACTGCTGATATGTAGTTTGGCAGAAGCTTCTCCCAGAATTTTTTCCAAGATTTTAAAGGCTTTGATCCATCAGTGGAGCTCCCAAGAATCAAAAAACATTGTGTTGATCTTGCAAAGGAAGTTGGATTTGAAGAAGTGGAGAGTGAGGATGTTGAAGAGCTGCTTGAGTCCCACTGTGAAGACCTCTCTACAGCTGATCTACAACAACTTGCTGCTGAGGGACAAGTGGAAGCTGGAGATGAAGATGATGAAGTTCAGGGTGCAGCACCATGAGAGCTTTCCACTTCTGTTTTTTCTTCTATCCTATAGGAAATTGAGAAGCGGTCACGGCTCTCAGTGGACAACAATTACAATGCAGAATGCAGCAGGGTAGCAGTTCGTGGAATAAGGTCTTATTTGGCACCCTATGAACACCTTCTTCATGAAAGAAGAAAAAGGGCAAGGCAGCAAAAACTGGATGTCTTTTTTAGGCCAACCTCCTAGAAACAGTCAGAAGACAATGAACCAAAGCCATCCACTTCTGGATTAATTACTTTTTGCCCCTAACCATGCAACCACAACTGCACCTGAAGGTAATAATGATGATGATGGTGATGACCTTCAGGCCCTGCATTAACAACAGAGCAACCACAACCTCAAAACCTCCTCCTCCATCAAGTCATCTTGAAATTTTTTCAAGGTAAGGTGTTAAATTTACTTTTATTTCATTATTAGATATGAACTAAACTATATTATGCTTTGTGTTTGGTTTTTGAGTGATTTGAGAGTGATTTTGAGTTGTATTTTTTGGTGGTGTGCCCCAACCCCGCTTTTCCCATAGGCCCTATTATTTCCATAGCGCAATTTTCTTTTAGGCGATATTGCACAGGAACATGACAATCACGTTATAGTAGAACCAACTGTATCTCAAAACATCTTAGATGTGTCACAAAAAGTTTTTTTTAGCAAATGTATGACTACTTTTCTTCCAGTGCCCTTTCCTGATCTGTGCAACTCAGTATCATATCACATTGCATTTACCCACAAAATTCTTGGGAAAACCTCCCAAAAATTGTTACTGCATTTGTATTTTAACTATCCTTTTTACACTGCACACAAATCTATCTTGTTTATGATATTGATGCGTAATTTGTTTTTAGTTTTTCTAATGTACTTTATCCATTAGCTAATATCATTCTGAAAAGACAGAACACAAGGTAAAAATAGAAAAACTGAGGTAATTTTGAAACTACAAGTAGTTTTCCAAGTTGTTTCAAAGGATATTATCTGATCATTACCCTTGGGGAATTAAATATTTCTGCAGAAAATAAATTTTATCAGCTGAGCTGGTAAGCTTTGAAAGCGTGGTTGGTGGTGAGATTTGATCAGTGAATTCTGAAACTCATGGAAACTACAAAGGGTAAGATTATGATCAGTAGGACATCAAGTATATGTTTGGCAAGGAGTGTTATTCTCAATTAGTAGCTGGTTCATATGTAACTAAAGCTTTGAATCTGCCAAATTATCATGAAACACTTGCTACCTGTATGACTTTGTGTTATAGAGTCATACAGCGTGGAAACAGACATTTCAGCCCAATGAGTCCATGCCAACCATGTACCGAAACTAAACTAGTCCCGCTCTTTTAAAACGGAAAAAGTAAAAGTTTTCACGACTTTTGAACCAAAATGTAACTCCAGTGAGTCTGAAAAAAGAAAAACAAAAAATGGCTTTTCTCAACTCTGTCCCCACTCGTGGAGTAGGGACAACAAGGGGTTAAAGTGCGGAATAAGTAATTCTTGATAGAATAACAACCCCCATTGCTCTTCCATGGAGTCAAAAATTGAAACAAAGGGAAAGTAAGACACAA
>NW_025980020.1:4705-5844 GCF_021869965.1 Rhincodon typus | reverse complement strand
GGGCACTGTCAGAGGGTCAGTGCTGAGGGAGCGCCGCACTGTCGGAGGGTCAGTGCTGAGGTAGCGCCGCACTGTCGGAGGGTCAGTACTGAGGGAGCGGGCACTGTCGGAGGGTCAGTGCTGCGGGAGCGGGCACTGTCGGAGGGTCAGTGCTGAGGGAGAATTTCCTTGACCATTGCCCCCTATCCAACGTGTGCCGTTCCCACCAGTTCCTGTGTCTCCCAGCCCCCTGCCGAGTGTGACTTTACAGTGAGGCCCCCATGGCTCTGTTTGATGGACTCCGATACCCTCAGGGTGAGAGGTCGTCCCGTCCTGGTTACGATGGAGATCCAGCCAAAGTCAGATTTATTTTTGTCTCTGATGGGTTGGTCGCGTGTGTGAGCAGCTCCATTTTTTTCCATATTACAACAACCACTGACACATTAAAGTGGCGCCTTGTCTTTCAGCACCCAGAAGAGAGGCGCCAATTTCACAGAAACAAAAAAAGGGGCGCCGTTTCGCCTGCTTCCATTTTGTTTGTTTCCTTTTCAGTTTAGTTCGCACAAAACGGCATTGCCTTGTGAGAGGGAGAGAGAAAGAGAAAGAACGAGAGAGAGAGAAAGAAAGAAAAAAGGGCGAGTAAAAGAGGAGAGAGAGAAAGAGAGAGAAAGAGTGACAGACAGCAAGAGAAGAAAGAGAGAGAGAGAACAAGAATGAGAGAAAGAGAGAGAAAGGAAGAGAGAAAGAGAGAGAGTGAGACAGAGAAAGAGAGAAAGAGGAGAGAGAAAAAGAGAAGAGGGAGCAAGAGAAAGAGACAGAAAGAGAGAAAGATACAGAAAGAGAGAGAAAGAGTGACAGAGACAGAAAGAGAAGAAAGCGAGAGTGAGAGAGAAAGAGATAGAGAAGGAAAGACAGAGAGCGAGAAAGACAGAGAAAGAGAGAAAGAGGAGAGAGAAAGGGAGAGAGAAAAAAAGAGAGCGAGAAAGACAGAGAAAGAGGAGAGAAAAAGAGGAGAGAGAAAGAGACATAAAGAGAGAAAAAGACAGAAAGAGAAAGAAAGAGTGACAGAGACAGAAAGAGAAGAAAGTTAGAGAGAGAAAGAGAGACAGAAAGAGAGAGAGAAAGAGAGAGAGAGAAAGAGAGAGAGAAAGAGAGAGAGA
>NW_025980020.1:3482-4695 GCF_021869965.1 Rhincodon typus | reverse complement strand
AGAGAGAGAAAGAGAGAGAGAGAAAGAGAGAGAGAAAGAGAGAGAGAGAAAGAAAGAGAGAGAGCAAGAAAGACAGAGAAAGAGAGAAAGAGGAGAGAGAAAGAGAGAGAGAGAGAAAGATAGACAGACCGACAGAAAGAGAGAGAGAGGGAAAGAGGGAAGAAGAGAGACACAGAAAGAGAAGAAAGAGAGAGATAGAGAAAGAGAGAGAGAAAGAGAGAAGAAGAGAGAGAGACAGAAAGAGAAGAAAGAGAGAGAGAGAGACAGAGAGAGCGCCCACTCTCTTTGTTTGCACAGCCTCCCAACGTTGCAGCGTGGGAGTGAAAGACATCAGCTGCGTTCACTTTCATTGGGGCAGACATTTTGTGGCCAGGCAGGCCCGAAACAAGATGGAGGACAGGCCAGTCAGAAACCGCTCCCTGCCTCCTCACCCCGCTAACACCACCCCCCATCCTTTCTCTTCCCTCGTGCCCCCAGTCTCTCGCTTTCTCTCTTTCTCTCCCTCGTTGTCCCCATCCCACTCCTCACGTGCTCCTTGTTTCCCCCCAATCCCGCTCCCAAATTCTCTTGTTTACACTTCGCTCTTCCTTGCTCGCGCTCCCTTCACGTTCGCTCTCACACTGCCTCTCTCTCTCTTTCTGCTTTCCGACTGCCTCATGTTCTCGCACGTTCCGTTTCGGACGCCCTCCACCCTGCCTTTCAATCTGCTCCTCCTGTCATTTCACTCTGTGCGTGTCTAACCTTTGTCTCTCTCTCTCTCTCTCTCACTCCCTCTGCCTTTCTTTCTCACTCACACGCTCTCTCTCACTTTCTGCTTTCTCTACAAATATGACTTGAGACACCTTCGTCATTTCGCAGCCAGAGGAGGTTCAACAGGAGGCAATTTGAGGACTTTACTCATTGCAAATGCTGGCTGGAATAAAATGTCACTCAGAAAGAAAAGCAAAAACATTTTCAGCAGACAGAGGCGACAAAACTCAGCAGGCCAAAGGAACCCTCCTCAAAGAGTGATTCAACCATGAGTGTGAGCGCAAGAGTGAAACAACGCTGCTTTAATAGGGATTTCAGGTCTCTGATCCTGTCCCCTGGGCTAGAGAGAGAGAGAGGGAGACAGAGAGAGACAGAGACAGAGAGAAGGAGAGAGACAGAGAGAGAGAGACAGAGACAGAGAGAGGGGGAGACAGAAACAGACAGCGAGAGAGACAGAGAGAGA
>NW_025980020.1:0-3472 GCF_021869965.1 Rhincodon typus | reverse complement strand
AGCGAGAGAGACAGAGAGAGATAGAGACAGAGAGAGAGAGACAGAGAAAGAGACAGACAGAGAGAGAGAAGGAGAGGGACAGAGAGTGACAGAGAAGGAGAGAGACAGAGAGTGACAGAGAGAGACAGAGACGGAGAGAAGGAGACAGACAGAGAGAGAGACAGAGACAGAGGGAGGGGGCGACAGAGACAGACAGAGGGAGAGACAGAGAGCGATAGAGACAGAGAAAGAGACAGACAGAGAGAGAGAGAAAGACAGAGAGAGAGAGAAGGAGAGGGACAGAGAGTGACAGAGAGAGAGACAGAGAGAAGGAGAGAGACAAAGAGAGAGACAGAGACAGAGGGAGGGGGCGACAGAGACAGACAGAGGGAGAGACAGAGAGAGAGACAGAGAGAGATAGAGACAGAGAGAGAGAGAGAGAGAGACGAGTTGTCCTTTTCATTGTTATTTCAAATCTGCCCCCTCTTATTGAAACTAACTCAGAAAGTGCTGGAGAAACTCAGCGGGCCTGGCAGCATCTGATGTGGGAGAGAAACAAAGTCAACATTTTGAGTCCACTATGAGTCAACTCCAGGACATGAAGCCATGAGTCTCTTCCACCATCCAGTTTCCCTGGATGGGGGCAGCTCCAAAAACACTCAAGAAGCTCGACACCATCCAGGACAAAGCAGCCCCCGCTCGACTGGAACCACATCCACAAACATCCCACTCCCTCCCCCCACCGACGCTCGGTCGCAGCAGTGTGTGCCATCTACAAGATGCGCTGCAGAGATTCACCAAAGATCCTCAGGCAGCACCTTCCAAACCCACGGCCCACTTCCATCCAGAAGGACAAGGGGCAGCAGGTACATGGGACCCCCACCCCCTGCAAGTTCCCCTCCGAGCCCCTCCCCATCCTGACTTGGAAATATATCCCCGTTCCTTCAGTGTCGCTGGGTCAGAATACCTGGAATTCCCTCCCTAAGGAGACATTGTTGGTCAACCCACAGCACATGGACTGCAGCGGTTCAAGAAGGCAGCTCACCCCTACCTTCTCAAGGAGGGGCAACTAGGGGCAGGGGGCAATAAATACTGGGCCCAGCCAGAAATGGCCAATCCCATGAGTGAATGGAAAAAAGTTTGATCTGATTCTGACCATAGCTCATTGATATGTCTTCATTCCTAATATCTTGTTATCACTAAATACCCCAGGCATATCGCAGTTACATGAACCTTAAAGATTCCAATTGACTCACAACATTCTTTTCGTAAGACCATCAGAAATAGGAGCAGAATTAGGCCATTCGGCCCCTCGAGCCTGCTCTGCCATTCAACAGGATCACGGCTGATCCCACATCCCTCACGTCCACTTTCCTGCCTTTCCCTATAATCCATGATCCCCTGACTGGTCAAAAATCTATCCCAGCCTTCCGTATACACAGGGACTCTGCCCCCCCACAGCTCCCTGCAGCAAGGAGTTCCAAAGACTCTGAGAGAAGGAACTCCTCCCCATCTCAGTCTGAAATTGGTGCCTCTTTATTCTGAGCCTATGCCCCCTGGTCCTAGACCCTCCCATGAGGGGAAACACCGTCTCAGCATTTACCCTGTCAAGCCCCTTAACAATCCCATATGTCTCAATGAGATCACCTCTCATTCTTCTATTCAGCAGTCAGTAGATTCCAACCCTGTTTAAACTTTGCTTATAAGACAGTCCCTCCCATTCCAGGGATCATCCTGGTGAACCTTCTCTGAACTGCCTCCAATTGAACAATATCTTTCCTTAAATAAGGGGAACCAAAGCTGCTCACTGTGCTCCAGATGTGGCCTCACCAGCACCTTGTACAGTTACAGTAAGACTTCCTTACTCTTATACTCCAACTCCCCTGAAATAAGGGCCAACATTCCCTTACCCTTCCTGATTCCCTGCTGCCCCCCCCCCGGGTGTGAGCTTTCTGTGTTTTGTGCACAAGTTCCCCCCCAAGTCCCTTCGTGTTTCAGCTTTCTGCAGTTTCTCTCCATTTGAATAACACACTGTCCTTTTGTTCCAAAATGAACACCTTTGCTTTTCCCACATGACTCTCCGTCTGCCAACGTTTTTGCCCACTTACTCAAACTGCCAATATCTCTCTGTAAACTCTTCGTATCCATCGCAAAGCCTGCCTGTTCACTTATTTTCGTGTCATCTGCAAATTTGCAAACAGGCAGTCCCACTCGGCCCGGGGATCGAGCGTTCCAAGATCTCTGATCTGATGTTGTCACTTAATGTTCAAAATTCCAGCTCTCACCGTCAGCCTCATTTCCCCATCACCATCACCATGCATGTTCCCCATGCGGAAAATTATTGCTGGCAGCGCAGAGCCGCGAAAAGTAGACATCCTGTTGAAACTTTGGTGTTTGCATTCATCTGGACTTTTCGCAGGAATACAGAAAAAGGGAAGAGAAATTTCAACTTTTCAGATCTTTTTGCTTCTTTCGCACTCGTTCATGGGATATGGGACAACATTTATTGCGCCCTAGCGGCCCTTGAGAAGGTGGGGGTGAGCTGCTTCCTTGTCCCACAATGTCTTTTGGGTGGGAGGTCCCAGGATTTTGAACCAATTCCATTTGGTATTCTTGCGTTTCGGTCCTGACTGGGTCAAGGCACAAAGTTTTGACTGCGCATCGCATTTGTCAGTGATAGAAAAAGAAACTTGGAACTTGCGAACGATAACTTAAAAGTTTGCATAAGAGACAAAAAACTGAATGCGTAGGTTAGTCACGGATGTCAGGAGTACATCGGTGCTGTTGAGAAAGGCAGACGCATGACAAATGGAGTTTAACAGAGAGACAAATGATTAATTTTGATATGGAGAATGAAAACAGGCGAATAAACGAAATGCTTGCACTATAAGGGTGTCGCAGGAACAGATCAGACCCGAAGCGTATATGTGCATGTCTTTGAAGAGGGGAGAACAAAGTTGAGAAAGCTGGTTCAAAGTAATTAAAGACATTGTGGGCTTCGTAAATAGGAGCACAGCGACTGAAAGCACATCAAAAATACTGTCGAAATAATGAGCTCAATCTCAACTAGATCAGTCCTGGGCACAACACTTTTGGATGTCAAGGTGTTCTAGATGATGTAGAAGAGGTGGATCAGAATGGGTACCTGGGGTAAGGGACTGCAATTAATGTGCAGAGACTGGAAAGGCTGGGATTGTTCCCCCTGAGCAGAGGAAGAGGAGGGGGCTTTTAAAAGAGGTATATGAAACGATGGAGAGTGAGAAAAACAGTGAATGTTTCCGGTCTTCGGGAGAATTTGAGGACGAGGTGGCATTTTGCTGCCTGACCTGATGAGGATTCACATCCCTATTTCAGATTGCCAGCATTCATGGTTTTTCTACGTTTGTGTTAGAGACATGATGGTCCCTGATCAGATGGTTTCAATATTTTAAACACATACACACACACAGACTCACACATACACACACACACACACACACACACACACACAAAC
>NW_025980019.1:0-5844 GCF_021869965.1 Rhincodon typus | reverse complement strand
CGCCTCCCACTCTCTCCCTATTTATTTCAAAACCCCCTTCCCCTATTCCTTTTCTGATGAAGGGTTTAGGCCCGAAACGTCAGCCTCTCTGCTCCTATGATGCTGCTTGGCCTGCTATGTTCATCCAGCCCTGCACCTTGTTGTCTCGGATTCTCCAGCATCTGCAGTTCCTACTATCTCTGACTCAAGTTTTGATGTTGGTTTGACAAACTGATGTGACAAGCACTTCAGAAGTCAAAAATCTCAACTTCACCTGAGGACCTAACTTTGGACGCTGGTTGGACGAAAATGCTTATTTCAGTGAGATAAGCGCTTCAGAAATCGAAAATCTCAACTTCATCATCTGACTTAATTTTTGATGCAGTTTTGAATAACATGCTTATTTCATTCAGATAAGCTGTTCAGAAGACCGATATCTCACTTCACCAAATGAAGTTAGTTTTTGATGTTGGTTTGACTAACATGCTCATTTCAGCGAGTTAAGCACTTCAGAAGATTGAAATCTCAAATTCATCAAATGCCACAACTTTTGATATTGTTTTGACTAACGTGCTTATTTCAGCGAGATAAGCATAGCAGAAGACCAAAATCTCAACTTCAACAAGGCTCTCAACTTTTGATGCTGTTTTGACTACCATGCTTATTTCAGTGGGAAATACACTTCAGAAGACCAAAATCTGAATTTCACTAAATGACTCAAATTTTGATGTTGGATTGTCTAACAGGCTTCCTCCAGTGAAATAAGCACTTCAGACGTGAAGAATCTCGATTTCACCAAATGACTCAACTTTTGATGTTGTTTTGATGAACATGCTTAGTTCACTCAGATAAACACTTCAGAAGACCAAAATCTGAACTTCAACAAATGACTCACGTTTTGATGTTCGTTGGACTAACATGCTTATTTCAGCGATTTAAGAACTTCACAAGATCAAAATCTCAACTTGACCAAATGACTCAACTTTTGATGTTGTTTTGACGAACGTGCTTATTTCAGCGAGATAACCACGTCAGAAGTAAAAAATCTCAACTTCCCCAAATGACTTAATTTTTCATGCTGTTTTGACTAACATGCTTAGTTCACTCAGATCAGCACTTCAGAAAATCAAAATCTGAACTTCACCAAATGACTCAAGTTTTGATGTTGGTTTGGTGACCGTGCTTATTTCAGTGAGATCAGCCCTTCAGAAATCAAAAATCTCAACCTCACCAAATGACTCAAGTTTTGATGTTGTTTTGAGTGATGTGTTTGTTTCAGCGAGATAAGCATTCCAGAAGACTAAAATCTCACCTTCACCTGATGACCTAACTTTTGATGCCGGTTAAATTAAAATGCTTATTTCAGCGAGTTAAGCACATCAGAAGCCAAAAATCCGAACTTCACCAAATGACTTGATTTTTGATTCTGGTTAAATTGAAATGCTTATTTCTGCGAGGGAAGCACTTCAGAAGATTAAAATCTGAACTTCATCAAATGACACAATTTTTTTAAATGTTCGTTTGACTCTCATGCTGATTTGAGTGAGATAAGCATTTCAGAAGATGAAAATCTCAACTTGACCAAATGACTCAACTTTTGATGCTGTTTCGATGAACATTTTTATTTCAGTGAGATACGCACTTCAGAAAAAAACAAAATCTGAACTTTACCAAATGACTCAAGTTTTGATGTTGGTTTGACTAACATGATTACATGAGTGGAGATAAACACTTCAGAAGTCAAAAATCTCAACTTCAGCAAAGGACCTTAGTTTGGACGCTGGTTGGACTAAAATGCTTATTTCAGTGAGATAAGCACTTCAGAAATCAAAATTTTCAACTTCACCATCTGACATAATTTTTGATGCTGTTTTGATTTACATGCTTATTTCACTCAGAAAAGCACATCAGAAGACCAATATCTGAACTTCACCAACTGAGTTAGTTGTTGATGTTGGTTTGAATGACGTTTATTTCATGAGGTGAGCACTTCAGTAGATCAAAATCTCACCTTCACCAAAAGACTCCACTTCTGATGTTGTTTTGAGTAATATGCATATGTGAGTGAGATAAACACTTCAGAAGGCCAAAATAAGAACTTCACCAAATGACACAACCTTTGATGTTAATCGGTTTCAAATGATAATTTCAGCGAGTTAATCTCTTCCGAACACCAAAACCTGAACTCCACCAAATAACTCTAGTTTTGATGATGGTTTGACTAACATGCTTATTTCAGTCAGATAAGCATTTCAGAAGTCAAAAATCTCAACTACACCAAATGACTCATCTTTTGATGTTGTTTTGACTAACGTGCTTATTTCAGTGAGATAAGCATATCAGAAGACTAAAATCTCAACTTCACCAAAGGACATAACTTTTGATACTGGTTTGACATAAAATGCTTATTACAGTGAGCTGAGCACGACAGAAATCAAAAATCTCAAATTCATCAAATGACTTGATTTTTGATGCTTGTTACACTAAAATGCTGATTTCAGTGAGTTACGCACTTGAGAAGACTAAAACCTGAACTTCACCAAATGACTCAACTTTTAATGTTGTTTTGACTACCATGCTTCAGAAGTCAAAAATCTCAATTTCACCAAATGACTTTATTTTTAATGCTGTTTTAACTAACGGGCTTATTTCAGTGAGACAACACTTCAGAAAAACAAAATCTGAACTTCACCAAATAATTCAAGTTTTGATGTTGGTTTGGCTAACATGCTTACTTCAGCGATTTAAGAACTTCAGAAGACAAAAATCTCAACGTCAAAAAATGACTTAATTTTTGATGCTGTTTTGACTAACATGCTTATTTTGCTCAGATAAGCAAATCAGAAGACCAATATCTGGACTTCACCAAACGAGTTAGTTTTTGATGTTGGTTTGAATGACATGCTTATTTCATTGAGACAAGCATGTCAGAAGATTAAAATCTCAACTTCACCAAATGACTCGACTTTAGATGTTGTTTTGACTAACATGTTTATTTCAGTGAGTTAAGCACTTCAGAAGGCGAAAATCTCAACTTCATAAAATGCCTCAACATTTGATGCTCGTTGGATGCAAATGTTTCTTTCAGCGAGATAAGCATAGCAGAAGACCAAAATCTCAACTTCAAGAAGACACTCAACTTTTGATGATGTTTTGACTATCATGCTTATTTCAGTGGGAAAAGCACTTCAGAAGACCAAAATCTGAATTTCACTAAATGACTTAAATTTTGATGTTGGATTGTCTAACAGGCTTTCTCCAGTGAAATAAGCAGTTCAGAAGTGAAGAATCTCGTCTTCACCAAATGACTCAACTTTTGATGTTGTTTTGAGTAATATGCATATTTGAAAAAGATAACCACATCAGAAGACCAAAACCTGAACTTCACCAAATGACTTAATTTTTCATGCTATTTTGACGAACCTGCATATTTCAGTAAGATAAGCAGTTCACAAAATCAAAATCTGAACTTCACCAAATGACTCATCTTTTGAAGCTGTTTGCAATAAAATGCTTATTTCAGCGAGTTAAGCTCTTCAGTAGACCAAAATCTGAGCTTCACCAAATGACTGAAGTTTTGATGTTCGTTTCACTAACATGCTTATTTCAGTGAGATAAGCACTTCAGAAATCAAAAATCTCAACTTCTCCAAATGACTCAACTTTTGATGTTGTTTTGACTTGTGCGCTTGTTTCAGCGAGATAAGCATATAAGAAGACTGAAATCTCAACTTCACCAAAGGGCATAACTTTTGATGCTGGTTTGACAAAAAATTCTTATTTCATTGAGATGAGCTCTACAGAAGTCAAAAATCTCAACTCCATCAAATGACTTGATTTTTGATGCTGGTTAAACTAACATGCTTATTTCAGTGAGTAAAGCACTTGAGAAGACTAAAATCTGAACTTCACCAAAATGATCCAATTTTTTAATGTTGTTTTGACTAACATGCTTATGTGAGTGAGATAAGGACTTCAGAAGTCAAAAATCTCAACTTCACCAAATGCCTCAACTTTTGATGTCAGTTTGACTGACATGCTCATTTCAGCGAGTTAAACACTTTAGAAGATCAAAATCTCAACTTCAACAAATGACTTAATTTTTGATGCTGTTTTGACTAACATGCTTAGTTCAGTGAGATTGGTACTTCAGAAAACCAAAAATTGAACTTCACTAAATGACTCATGTTTTGATTTTAATTTGACTGACATGCTTATTTCACGGACTTAAGCACTTCAGACGTCAAAAATCTCAACGTCAACAAATGACTTAATTTTTGATGCTGTTTTGAATGACATGCTTATTTCACTTAGATAAGCACATCAGAAGACGAATATTTGAACTTCACCGAATGAGTCAGTTTTTGATGTTGGTTTGAATGAC
This sequence comes from Rhincodon typus, assembly GCF_021869965.1. Taxonomy (NCBI): domain Eukaryota; kingdom Metazoa; phylum Chordata; class Chondrichthyes; order Orectolobiformes; family Rhincodontidae; genus Rhincodon; species Rhincodon typus. The sequence continues at coordinate 1,482 of NW_025980019.1, read as the reverse complement.
ATGCTTATTTCAGTGAGATAAGCACTTCAGAAAACCATAATCTGAAATTCACCAATGACGCAGGTTTGGATGTTGGTTTTACTATCATGCTTATTTCAGAGATTTAAGCACTTCGGAAGGCTAAAATCTCAAATTCACCAGATGACTCATCTTTTGATGCTGTTTGGAATAAAATTTGAGCGAGGTAAGATCTTCAGTAGACCAAAATCTGTAGTTCACCAAATGACTCAAGTTTTGATGTTCGTTTGGCTAACATGCTTATTTCAGTGAGACAAGTACTTCAATAATCATAAATCTCAACTTCACCAAATGACTCAACTTTTGAGACAACAAGGTGCAGGGCTGGATGAACACAGCAGGCCAAGCAGCATCATAGGAGCAGAGAGGCTGACGTTTCGGGCCCAGACCCTTCATCAGAAAAGATGTTGTTTTGGCTAACGTGCTTATTTGGTTCAGATATGCAAATCAGAAGACCAATATCTGAACTTCACCAAATGACTGAGTTTTTGATGTGGGTTTGAATGACATGCTTATTTCATTGACACAAGCACTTCAGAAGATCAAAATATCAACTTCACCAAATGACACAACTTTTGATGTTGTTTTAACTAAAGTGCTTCTTTCAGCGAGATAAGCATAGCAGAAGACCAAAATCGAAACTTCAATGAGACACTCAACTTTTTATGCTGTTTTGGCGAACATGTTCATTTCTGTGAGATAAGCACTTCAGAAGACCAAAATCTGAACTTCACTAAATGACTCAAATTTTGATGTTGGATTGAGTGGCATGCTTCCTCCAGTGAAAGAAGCACTTCAGAAGTGAAGAATCTCGACTTCATCAAATGACTCAACTTTTGATGTTATTTTGAATAATATGCAAATTTGAGTGAGATAAGCACTTCAGAAGGCCAAAATAAGAACTTCATCAAATGACTCAAGTTATGATGTTGGTTGGACTAACATGCTTACCTGAGTGAGATAAGCACTTCAGAAGTCAACAATCTCAATTTCACCAAATGACTTAATTTTTGCTGTTGATTTGACTAACATGCTTATTTCAGTCAGATAAGCACTGCAGAAGACCAAAATCTGAACTTCACTAAATGACTCAAATTTTGATGTTGGATTGACTAACAGGCTTCCTCCAGAGAAATAAGCACTTCAGAAGTGAAGAATCTCGACTTCACCAGATGATTCAACTTATGATGTTGTTTTGAGTAATATGCATATTTGAGTGAGATAAACACTTCATAACGCCAAAATAGGAACTTCATGAAATGATTCAAGTTTTGATGCTGGTTTGAATAGAATGCTTATTTCAGCGAATTAAGCTCTTCAGCAGACCAAAATCTGATCTTCACCAAATAACTCAAGTTTTGATGATGGTTTGACGAACATGCTTATTTTAGCGAGTTAAGCACTTCAGAAGTCAAAAATCTGAACTTCACCAAATGACACAACTTTTGATGCTGGTTGGTTTAA
>NW_025980018.1:0-5847 GCF_021869965.1 Rhincodon typus | reverse complement strand
TCGGTTGTGGGTAAAGTGTTGGAAAGGATTATAAGAGATAGGATTTATAATCATCTAGAAAGGAATAATTTGATTAGGGATAGTCAACACGGTTTTGTGAAGGGTAGGTCGTGCCTCACAAACCTTATTGAGTTCTTTGAGAAGATGACCAAACAGGTGGATGAGGGTAAAGCGGTTGATGTGGTGTATATGGATTTCAGTAAAGCATTTGATAAGGTTCCCCATGGTAGGCTATTGCAGAAAATACGGAGGCATGGGATTGAGGGTGATTTAGCGGTTTGGATCAGAAATTGGCTAGTTGTACGGTGGTGGTTGATGGGAAATGTTCATCCTGAAGTTCAGTTACTAGTGGTGTACCGCAAGGATCTGTTTTGGGGCCACTGCTGTTTGTCATTTTTATAAATGACCTGGATGAGGGCGTAGAAGGATGGGTTAGTAAATTTGCGGATGACACTAAAGTCGGTGGAGTTGTAGATAGTGCGGAAGGATGTTGCAGGTTACAGAGGGACATAGATAAGCTGCAGAGCTGGGCTGAGAGGTGGCAAATGGAGTTTAATGCGGAGAAGTGTGAGGTGATTCACTTTGGAAGGAGTTAACAGGAATGCAGAGTACTAGGCTAATGGTAAGATTCTTGGTAGTGTGGATGAGCAGAGAGATCTCGGTGTCCGTGTGCATAGATCCCTGAAAGTTGCCACCCAGGTTGATAGGTTAAGAAGGCGTAAGGTGTGTTAGGTCTTATTGGTAGAGGGATTGAGTTTCGGAGCCATGAGGTCATGTTGCAGCTGTACAAAACTCTGGTGCGGCCGCACTTGGAGTATTGCGTACAGTTCTGGTCGCCGCATTATAGGAATGATGTGGAAGCATTGGAAAGGGTGCAGAGGAGATTTACCAGGATGTTGCCTGGTATGGAGGGAAGGTCTTATGAGGCAAGGCTGAGGGTCTTGAGGCTGTTTTCATTAGAGAGAAGAAGATTAAGAGGTGACTTAATAGAGACATGCAAGCTGATCAGAGGATTAGATAGGGTGGACAGTGAGAGCCTTTCTCCTCGAATGGTGATGGCTAGCATGAGGGGACATAGCTTTAAATTGAGGGGTGATAGATATAAGACAGATGTCAGAGGTAGGTTCTTTACTCAGAGAGTAGTAAGGGCGTGGAATGCCCTGCCTGCAACAGTAGTAGACGTGCCAACTTTAAGGGCATTTAAATGGTCATTGGATTAACATATGGATGATAATGGAATAGTGTAAGTTAGATGGGCTTCAGATTGGTTTCACAGGTCGGCGCAACATCGAGGGCCGAAGGGCCTGTACTGCGCTGTAATGTTCTATGTTCTATGTTCTATGAAAGAGACTTACACAACATGTTTACTTATCCTTCTGGAGCAACAGGCAGCTTCATCGCACTCTCACTCCACCATATTCAAACATTCGTGAATCCAAGGAGTGATCATCCCACCATCGATATTACTCTTAAATGTTTCCTGTCAGATCATTCCTGTGAAGAATTTTTGGGAGGAGTTCTCTAAGTTCCTTCTTCTAATGTATGAATCAAATTCTTGTTTAGGTATAACCACATCTCTCATCAAGGTGAGGTTACTGCTTAAAAGCCATGCAGAGAATTAAATTGGCCACCAGGGCCGACAGCTCTAATGTTTTGTGCTCAATAATCAATAAAATCACATATCTTTTGCTTCCTTCTCAACTTGACATCCAGTTTCATCAGCATCTTTGCCTGGATTTAATGTTTTATGCCTTTATTTTGAAAATAGATTGGCTTCAATAACCAACAAAAATTAAATGACAAACCTGACGAACAAGCAACAGAAAATGTGTTACTCGCTGACACATGTTCTCGGTGCTCACATTCAGATTTGCAATGACTAGCATTTTACTAAAATGAAGGAATTACACAGCTGAAACCTTTTAGAAAGTTGGTGAGCGACTTTTATGGATGACTCGCTTGGGAACTTTGTAAATGCGGCTTAGACATTTACTGATCAAGACATAATCTCCCTCCATTTTCCTGACCTTGTGCTCAATGCATTGAGAGGTATGACCCAGGTGGGAGTATCTTAAGCCAAAGGCCATAGCCCATTGACAGAAGCTGCAGTTGTTCCTGTTCACTGGCAGCAGAGGATTGGAGAGTGTAGGGGCCTGGAATATTGCTGTTTTCTGCTTTTCCCTGTGTTATTCCCTGTGGAGCTGAGGAAGGCCAATCTGGCTTGTTTGGAATGAAGAATGTACAGATTTCGAATGAATCATGTAGGAATATGGTCAGTTAATTCTGTTGTTATTGTGGCTGTAAGAATATTGGTATAAGATGACTGGGCATAAATGTACTGAATACTCACAGAACGGTCAATAATTCGAGAATATTTTCTTGCAGCCAATGTCCCCATTGAGAGGCCGAAAATGTGTGACAAGTAAACAGAAAAGTTTATAGGAAAATAGGAACAGGAATAGGCCATTCAACCTGTCAAGTCCGCTCCACCATTCAATGAAATCATGGCTGATCTCTATTTACCTGCCTTTGGCCAATATCCTTAATACCTTAACAACTGCTCCTGTATTCACTGCCGATTGTGGAGATTTAATGCTTGTGTAAAATGTTTGCGGTTGGCCATCCAAATGCTTCCCGATGCCGGGCTATCTGACCCTAAGCGAGGTTTCTTTAATAAACTGTCCCTGGGGCTTCCACCTGCACTGTGACGTCATATTACATGAGCGGTGATGACCTTCAACTATTGTGATGCAACAATGATGCTGGCCCCTGGAACATGAATATGAATTACATATTCATGAATATGAACATAAGTCACATGGTACTGAATTATTCAAAGAAATCTTATTACATCTCCAGGTATTTACATTTGTACATTACAATCACAGGCATTTCTGCTACTATGTCTTTATTTCTTATATTCATGACTTTATTTGGCGAAATTGCAGAAATATTGTCTTGCTGACAGAATTTACTGAACAATTATTGGTAAGTGGTATGGAATCAAATTTCTTTTCAGCACTTCTTGTTTTTATTTCAGACTCCAGCATCCACAGTTCTTTGTTTTAGTTCAGCTATTTCTTTTCTCCCGTGCGCGCACACTCCCCGTCCCCTACCACCACGACCACCCAACCAAATCATTTCTCTCTCATTGTATCTGAAAAAGGATCAAAAATAAGTCCCGGATCCACCCGGTGACATACAGACTGGAATCAACCTCCACAGTTCAAAGTAGCATGTATGAACAGAAAGAAAGAAAGAAAGCGACAAGAGAAAGGCTGAAGCAATGAAGTGGAGAAGGGCGGGATGAGGGAAACAAAGGGACAGACAAACAGAGGGAGAGGGAATGAAGAGGATTGAAGATAGCAGGGAAGAGAAGCAGAAAGTTAATGACCTTTGGACCTCCTTTGCTAGTAATAATTTCTCATCAGAATACGATCATTTCTATTAATCCTGCACAACAGTTACCTGTTGGTTTGTGTCACAACGGTAGAGTGTCTGATTCCAGATCAGAAGGTTGCATGTTCAAATCACGTCAGGCTCGTGGTATTTAGTTGTAGCTTAATTCCCTGTATCCTGGCAGCGTGTGTTGTCTGTACATGCTTCCTCTTTCCAGCAGCTTTTGAATGCACAATAGTTTTCCTGTCAGTATTATTTACATAGTAACATAGAAGATAGGAGCAGGGGAAATAAAAAACCGAAGTTGCTGGAAAAGCTCAGCAGCATCTGTGAAGAAAAAATCAGAGTTAACGTTTTGGCACCAACTTCTGTTTTTATTCCTGACTTATGGCACTCGCAGTTCTTTCGGTTTTTATGAGGAGCAGGAGGAGGCACTTCGGGCCTTTAAGCCTGCTCCGCCATTCATCGCGACCATGGCTGATCAATAGCCTAATCCTGCTTTCTCCCCATAACCTTTGATCTCATTTGCCCCAAGTGCTATACCGAACTGCCTCTTGAATACATTCAATGTTTTGCCATCAGCTACTTGCTGTGATAATGAATTCCACAGGCTCACCACTCTGGGTGAAGAAATGTCTCCTCATCTCCGGCCTAAATGGTCTACCCCGAATCCTCAGACTGTGACCCCTGGACACGGGTCTGGATACACCCACCATCAGGAACTTCCTTCCTCCATCTTCCCTGCTAGAATTTTATAAGTCTGTATGAGATCCCCCTTCATTCGTCCAAACTCCAACGAAAACAATCCTAAGCTAGTCAATCTGTCCTCGTACTCTGTCCCGCCATCCCCGCAATCAACCTGGTAAACCTTTGCTGCACTCCCTTGACAGCAAGAACATCCTTCCTCAGACCAAACTGAACACAATATTCTAGGTGTGGTCTCACCAAGGCCTTGTGTAACTGCAACAACACATCCCTGCTCCTGTACCTCAAAACAATGTTTCGGGGATGTGGTGTGTCCATTGTTTGGGTAAATGCTCAGTTTCCTAGTGGGAGGAGTAAAACACAAACTGTTCATCTTGGGTTTAAACACACAGCCTCCTCCCTCTGGGCAGCTGTTTCATTCAGTTCGGTACAGCATTGTCCAATGATTTTTTTTAAAGAAGTTCATACATTTTTTTTGGATCTTGGTTACTGGTCAAAATGTCTCTGTGGTCAGTTTAGGGATATTCAGAATAGGCTCCCAATTATACTGAAGTTGTATTACTTAATCCGTAAACACCCAGTTTTATTTTTCAATCTTGGAGATTCCTGCTCTTCCTGTTATAGTAGAGTGACAACCAACCGTAATTCCTTTCCTCTCACTGGACACAGTTAAAGTGATCTTTATTCAAAAGCATGAGCGGAAACCGCAGTCCCACAGCTCCTCTTCACGTTAATGGTGAACCTGAATGTTATAAACTGTGTCGGTAATATCTAATGGCAGAGAATGAATGAGTTCATTTCCAATGTTGGTTGATGCTTCTGATTGTTGTGAGAGTTACAAAGTCTCCAGGAAATAATTGTCATGTGAGGTTTATTGCCAGGAAGTAAATATTTGTGGGTTCATTACCAGGACAATGAGTCTAAAGTCAGAAATCTGAAAATCTCCCAATTCGAATTCGAGAAACAGGTAATTAAACCGAGGGAATAAAAACCTTTTGCAAACATTTGTCTTTGGAACGCAGTGAAGATCACATTGGGTCTCCACTCTGTTTCTACACAGACTGCCTCGGGTTTGGTCTCAACATGTCCTCGAATCAGCCCCTGCATCACACAAAGACAAGGCACTGGAAAAAAAATGAAATCGCGGAAAACGCAGCAGACGCGGCAGCATCTGCGGGGAAAGAAGCAGAGTTCAGTGACATTTCATCAGAGCTGAAAGTATTGCCAACCTGATTGCATTTTCAGACTTTGGCTCCATCCCCGCTTCTTTGACCTGTCTGTCTCCTCTCCACCTATCTTCTCCTCTATCCATCTTCTATCCGCCTCCCGCTCGCTCCCTATTTATTTCAGAACCCCCTTCCCCTCCCCCAATTCTGAAGAAGGGTCTAGGCCTGAAATGTCAGCCTTCCTGCTCCTCTGATGCTGCTTGGCCTGTTGTGTTCATCCAGCTCTACACCTTGTTATCTGCATTTCCAGACTGGAAGGTGTGAAAATAGATAAGTCCCCTGGGCCGGATGGGATTTATCCTAGGATTCTCTGGGAAGCTAGAGAGGAGATTGCAGAGCCTTTGGCTTTGATCTTTATTTCGTCATTGTCTTCAGGAATAGTGCCAGAAGACTGGAGACGAGCAAATGTCCCCTTGTTCAAGAAGGGGAGTAGAGACAACCCTGGTAATTATAGACCAGTGAGCCTTACTTCGGTTGTGGGTAAAGTGTTGGAAAGGATTATAAGAGATAGGATTTA
>NW_025980017.1:0-5848 GCF_021869965.1 Rhincodon typus | reverse complement strand
GAAGGGTCCAGACCCGAAATGTCAGCTTTCCTGCTCCTCTGATGCTGTCTGGCCTGCTGTGTTCATCCAGCTCCACACCTTGTTATCTAAGAAATGACATACTTGCCATAGAGGGCGCACTGCGGAGGTTCACTAGGCTGACACTGGGGATGGTAGGACTGTCCTGTGAGGAGACATTAGTTTGATTGGGCCTATATTCACTCAAGTTTAGAAGACTGAAAGGGGACCTATATAAAATTGTAACAGGGCTGGACAGATTAGATGCAGAGAGACGTTTTCCCCAATTGGTGAGTCTAGAATAGAGGACACAGTCTCAGAATACTGGATAGATTATTTAGGACTGAGATGAAGAAATTTTCTTCCGTTCAAAGTATGGCAAACCTGTAGGATTCTACACAACAAAAGGCTGTGGAGGCTAATTTACTGAAATATATTCAAGAAAGAGAAAGATAAAGGCATCAAAGGGTATGGGGAGAAAGTGGGAACGTGGCGTTAAGATTGAAGATCGGCTATGATCATACTGAATGATGGTGCCATTTGAACAAATAACCCACATTTATTCCTCTATATTAAAGTGAATTGAAGCACAATTATATTTTGTTTTGTTGTCATGTAAATAGCTTGATTCCTTAAGCGTAAACATTTTGTTTAGAAAAAATAGGGGATGTTGTTACTTGATGAGCATGTATCTTTAAGGAGACACATCTTAAACCACTGACAATGATTACATACTTGGACAGGATGATGTATATTGGTCCCATGACTTATTAGTATCTTGCAATCAGCGGGACAGAAATCAGATTAGCGTCGCAATAAATCTATCTAACCTTCAAATAAATAATCTTTATTATTATTTCACCAATTCTGGGTGTGCCTTGACATCAAAGAGAATAAGGATGTAACAGGGTGGGCAGAAATTGGCACTTGATGGGGCAAGGTTGTAATTGTCACTCTCTGACCTACTTAATCGTCTTCTATTTTAAAATTCTGATGATTAGTTTCAAATCCCTCCACAGCCTTGTTCCTCCCACTCTCCTCCAGCTCACAACTTCCAAAATACCTGCTCTCCTCAAATTTTGGCCTCTTGTACATCCTTGCTTGTTCTTTCTGCATCACTGGTGGTCATGCCGTCAGCTGCCTAGGACCCAAGCTCTGGAATTCTCTCCCTGAACTTCCTTCCCTCGCCTTTATTCACGTTAAGGCCTACCTCTTTGACTATTTTCAATATTCGCTCCTGGAATGTGGGCATCACTGACAAGGCCAGCATTTGTTACCAAACCCTAATTGCCCTTGAAGTGATGGTGGTGATCTGAGTTCTCAAAGTGCTGCTGACTACCCATTTCTCAAAGACAGTGAGGAACAGGCTTCAAACATTGTGCCTTGGCTATATGTCCTCATCCCATGGAATTGTAAAAAGCAGAAGCCCCTACAACTCTCCTGGCTGTCTTGCTGTTTTGAAGGTGCCATACAAATTGACGTTGTTGTTGTTGAATGGGTAAAGACACCATTACCTCTTCATCCTCTCGTTGTAGGAGTTTGTGATGACGTTGTTTGACTCTCTCTGCCCTTTGTCAGCGTAGTGTTGTAGGAAGGTATGTTTGTTCCTGTACAGATAATCCACCAGATCGCCATGGCGACAGTACTCGGTAATGATGTAGATTGGACCTGCCCAATACAAATTCAAAATCTCTCACCGAGCATAACGACTCCATCAGCACCTCCCCATCACAGTCTGATTGGTCAGTCCCTGTTACAGTGCCTCTGTCACACAATCTCAGACTGTGGACAGAACTGGGGGAAACTCTGGTCTTCCCAGACTGATCATCTCTCCTTCCAGTTTTGACTCCAAAATTAACATTACAACAATAACATCTGCTTAGTCATCAAAATCAGATTCGCTCATGAAATATTGAATACTGCACTTGGAGTACATTCAGTTTTGTCTTCTTCATCATAACAAGGATGTTGAAAGGAATGAAGGGCAGCTTCCTGATCTACCATGGTTTCTGTATGAGCTTACTGATAACATGCATTAGCATCTATGGATGTTGACACATGTTGGGGTTCTGATCCCCTTATCCACATCAGGTCTTGGAACAAGTTTGGGTAAGTTCGATGTTCCAGAGTTCCAGATACATGGTACACGTGAGGGCCTCTGATTCAAGGTAGGCCTGAGGGCCCTTGATCCAGGATACACCCATGGACCCCTAATCCAGGGTAGGGCCAAGGGCCCCTGATCCAGGCTAAGCCAAAGGGCCCCTGATCCAAGCTAGGCTAAAGGGCCCCTGATCCAGGGCAGGCCAAAGGGCCCTTTATGCAGGGTAGGCTCGAGGATCCCTGATCCAGGGTAGGTCTGAGGGCCCCTGATCCAGGGTAGGCCCAAGGGTCCCTGATCCAGTGATGGCCCTGTGTCCCAGTTGCAGGGTAGGCATGCTGTTCCAGATCCAGAGTAAATCCTGTTTCTGGGTAGGCTTCAGGCCCTAATCCAGGGCATGTGAATCTTAACAACAATTACTTTTGCCTTGTAATTTTTGTGGGCCATTAGTGGCTCGTCTACTATCCTTGCTTTGAGAGTGTTAGCAGTTTTATTTCCTCTGAATGAGTTTAGCACCACAAGTGAGAATAGCTCTAAGTAAACTTGGTTCTTACCTCCTTTGGTACAGGCTCCCAACAGATTAACAATATTTAAATGAGGACCAAGGTGACTCATAATTTTCAGCTCTGACATCAGGGCTTGTTTCTCACTGGTCCGTGCAGTAGCTGTAAATCACAGACAACCAATCAGGTTTTTACTTGCAGCAAGATGGTTGGGAGACGTTCAAGATGATGAAATCAATATGTTGATGTATTGACTTAATAGTAACATTACTGATTGACCACTCCCTCCAACATGAATACTCAGTAGCAGCAGAGTGTACACTCTACAAGACACACTGCAGAAATCTGCTAAAGATCCTTAGACAGCACCTTCCAAACACATGACCCATACCATCCAGGAGGACAAGGGCAGCAGGTATTCGGGAACACCACGGCCTGCAACTTCTTCTTCAAGCCAGTCACCACCTTGACTTGGAAATATATTCCTTCAGGGTCCTGGAACTCACACCCTAACAGCAGTGTGGTTATGCCTACACCCCAGGGATTGCAGTGTGTCAAGCAGGCACCTGATCCAGGGCAATCAGGGATGGACATGAAACGCTGGCCTAGCCCACAATGCTTGCATGTTCTGGGGCAGAGATGACTAACCTCCAAAAACCACAACCAATTTCCTCAGTGCAATGTTTGACTCCAAATAATGGAGTGTTCTTTCCGACAACATATTCCAGTTTTGCTACAGCTCCTTGATGCCACACTCGGTTGAATGCAGCCTTGATGTCAAGGCTGTCACTCTCACCTCACCTCGGGAATTCAGCTCTTTTGTCCATGTTTGAACCAAGGCTGTAATGAGGTCAGGAGCTGAGTGGCTCTGGCGGAACCCAAACTGGGCGTCACTGAGCAGGTTATTGCTGAGCAGGTGCTGCTTGATAGCACTGTTAGTGACACCTTCCATCACTTTACTGATGATCGATAGTACACTGATGGGGCAGTAATTGGCCGGGCTGCATTTGGTCCTGCTTTGTGTACTGGACATACCTGGGCAATCTTCCACATTGTTGGGTAGATGCCAGTGTTATACCTGTGCTGGAACAGCTCCACCACACACCTTACTTGTGATTGTGGATTTGCCTTAAAAGTAAGGGCTTATCGCTGGATAGAAGACCGAACAGTTGCTTGGACATTAATAGACACAACGTCTATAGGGAAAACAGTTTCACTTTCTCAGAAGCCAAGCGACTATGAAAACATAAGCTATACATGGTTCGCAAATTGCTTGATGAGATAAATTAAACTTTGCTAAAGGGCATTGGCATGTAGTAGTTTAAGCCCGTGGACTGAACAATGTAGAAAACCAGAGTTTAAATCTCACCACAGGCAGTTTGAGAATTTCAGTATAACTTTTAAAAATCAGGTAGGGTGAGGTTGGTATTATTAAAGTCATCATGAGGCTGTTAAATTCTTGTAAATATCCAACTGGTTCAATTTTGTCCTTTAGGGATGGAAATTTGCCAATGCACCTGGTTTGGCCTCCATGTAACTCCAGACCAATGACCCAACAAGACTGAAAACTTGTATCAAACCTGTGATCAATGTTTCTCAGACCAATTAGGAATTGGTAATAATTGTTAATCTGTGCCCACATCCATCCCAATAGTGGATAAGCAATGAGCCTGAGTGTGAAATAAAGTGGAAATGACAGAATTGCCCTTCAGATTGAAGGGAGGGCTCCCTTGCAATCAGACCCTATATGGGACAAAATGGTATGTCAGTGAAGACTCACTCTTCAGCATCTTTACAGCAACTTTCATGGTGGAGTTAGAGTGACCAAGTCCATGGGCCATTGCTTCAACCACCCTACCAAAGGCTCCAGAGCCCAGCGTCCGACCTGAAAAAGACAACAAGCAAGGATCAGTTCCATTCAAAATTCACAATCCAAATGCCCAGTCAACCATTCCAATGTTTTCCCAGCTGACCTTCCACCTCCCGGAAACTCCAGGTGGTACAAAACTCTGCAGCCCTGTATTCTTGTATCATTAGCTAATTCACTAGTTTGTCGTCCTTACCTAGCCTGTGTGACTCCTGACTCACAATGTGGCTGACCCATAACTGCATTCATGAGCCACTCAAACTGTTACAGATGGACTGGCTCCTTCTCCAGGGCAATCAGAAAAGGACAACAAATGCTGGCAGTGATGTCCACATCCCACAAAAGAATAAAACTGAAGGTTCAAATCAAGTTTAATATGACTTCTCTGATTTTCAACTCTCTTTCTTTGGAAGCAAAACCCAATCTGTCTGCAATGGTTGGTGGAATCTTCATCAATTAGATTTCTCATCTCCTTCAGTTCTTGCAGGGAGTCCAGACAATCAATGTTTCAACTTGAAGAGCAGTAATCTTTTCAGTTACACATGATCAAGTGAAATCTTCAGGGGAGGATGGGGAATGTCAGGTCAGGAGATAATTGGGACAGGGAAACTCAAGAAAAATTCAGTCAAAGGAACTCAAGAGGCCATTCCACTTCTCAAACCTGTTCTGACAGTCAATCTGTAACCAGGAAGCACATATGTCCCTTATCCCTTAACATAGTTATTAGTTAGAAAGTTATATCAATCTGAAGTTTAGGATTAACAATGGGGAGGTGGTTACCTACTAGTGTTAGAGACCCAGGTAATGTTCTGCGGACCCGGGCTCAAATCCTGCTATGGTAGATAGTGGGATCTGAATTCAATAAAAATCTGGAATTAAGAGTCTCATGTGTGTAAAACATGTTTTGTGATTTCACCCCGAAAGGATTGGTTCTAATTTTTAGATGATGTGCCCCCCAGCCCTAGACTTCACAACTGGTAGAAATATGCTAGATACAGAGAAACTCTCTATTACCCTAGACAACAAGGTGCAGGGCTGGATGAACACAGCAGGCCAAGCAGCATCATAGGAGCAGAAAGGCTGATGTTTTGGGCCTAGACCCTTCATCAGAAAAGGGGGAGGGGAAGGGGGTTCTGAAATAAATAGGGAGAGAGTGGGAGGCGGATAGAAGATGGATAGAGGAGAGGATAGGTGGAGAGGAAACAAACAGGTCGAAGAGGCGGGGATGGGGCCAGTAAAGGTGAGTGTAGGTGGGGAGTTAGGGAGGAGATAGGTCAGTCCAGGGAGGACGGACAGGTCAAGGGGGCGGGATGAGGTTAGTCGGTAGGAGATGGGGGTGCGGCTTGAGGTGGGAGGAGGGGATAGGTGGGAGGAAGAACAGGT
>NW_025980016.1:0-5848 GCF_021869965.1 Rhincodon typus | reverse complement strand
TGAGGGAGTGGGCACTGTTGGAGGGTCAGTGCTGAGGGAGTGCCGCACTGTCGGAGGGTCAGTGCTGAGGGAGGGGGCACTGTCGGAGGGTCAGTGCTGAGGGAGCGCCGCGCTGTCGGAGGGTCAGTGCTGAGGGAGCGCCGCGTTGTCGGAGGGTCAGTGCTGAGGGAGTGGGCACTGTTGGAGGGTCAGTGCTGAGGGAGTGCCACACTGTCGGAGGGTCAGTGCTGAGGGAAGGGGCACTGTCGGAGAGTCAGTGCTGAGGGAGTGCCGCACTGTCGGAGGTTCAGTGCTGAGGGACATAACTTCTTGACATCTTCATTTTAGAGACCCCTGGATGGCCCTGGTGGATTTCAGCCAGCATTTACAATATGCTGTTCTCAATCGTGAGCTGGTCTCTCTGAATCCAAAAAGGTTTCTGTTCTTGTCGTGACTGTCTTTTGATTCCCCCATTAATACCAGCTGTTTCAGTTTTGACGGGACTGGAATCTTTCTGTGTCCAAAGTCTGATATTGTCAGCTGTGACTCGGAGTGTGCCCAGAATTCGAGGAGGCTTGGGGTCATAATATTCCTTAACAATGGCCATCAATTCTTGAAAGGTTTTAGTATCTGGTGCCTCAGGGAAATGTTGGCTCCTAATGACCAAAAAAGCTGCAGGTCCACAAGCTGTCAGGAGAATTACTCATTGCTTTTCATCTGCCCAATGTCATTTTCCCAGAAAAAAATAACACATTCTTTCCACATACTGGGCCTAGTCTTCTTCAGGAGTGTGTTTTTCTCTTGTTGCCACTGAAATAACTCCACAGAGACCAGTATCCTGTCAAGATGCCCTTTATTTACACATTGACAGTCCTTGACTTTAGTACAGCCTCTTCAGAGCCAGCTGTCAGAGTGGCAGTATCTCTGACACTCCACTGATTATCTGTCAGCCAGGGCTCCCTGATTGGACCAGATTAACAGCCCCAATCAGGGAATTCACTACACTTCCCGGGGTCCTCCCATTCTTCATTTATTCCCCGGTCTTGTTTGTCCTGCCGAGTTGCTTCACCTCATGTTTATCCCGATTGAAGTCCATTTGTCACTTACCAGCCTATCAATATCCTCCTGTAATCTAAGGCTATCTTCCTCACTATTTACCACCCACCAATGTTTATGTGTTCTCTGACCTTGCTGATCATATCTCCTGCATTCCTGTGTAGATCATTAACATACCTAGCAAACAGCAAGGCACCCAGCTCAAACCTTATTTGTCTCCACCAGTTACAAACTTCTAGTCAGAAACACACACACATCTCTCTCAACCATCACCCCTACTTCCCACCACTCAGCTAACTGAGATCCAATTTACCAAAATTCTGAATCAGGTTCTGCATCCATTTTGTTTTCTTTTTCAGAATGAGCTCGCACCGATGTCCAGTGCAGCTGCTGTAAAAACATTCCCCTCCAACAACACTCAAGAAGCTTGACACCATCCAGGACAAAGCAGCCCGCATCCACATCCACAAGCATCCACTCCCTCCATCACCGACACTCAGTAGCAGCAGTGTGTACTATCTACAAGATGCACTGCAGAAATAGGAAGGGTTTAGAGCAATATGGACCAACCGCAGCCAAATGGGACTAGTTTAATTTGGGAAATTTGGTCAACATGGACAAGTTGCATTGAAGGGTCTGTTTCTGTGCCATATGACTCAATGACTGAATGCCTATAGCACATGGACTGCAATGGCTTGAGAACGTAGCTCAGCATCATCTTCTCAAGGGTAATTTACACCAGTGCTGTAGTTTGTTTAATCACTTGTGGAATGAGGGTGTTGCTGGCTGGATTAGCATTTATTTCCCATCCCTAGCTGCGAACATCCCCACTTCTGACCTTATGATGGGGTGAAGGTCATTGATGAAACAGCTGAAGATGGTTGGGCCTAGGACACTACCCTGAGGAACTCCTGCAGAGATGTCCTGGAGCTGAAATGACTGACCCCAAACAACCACAACCATCTTCCTATGTGTCAGGTATGACTCCAACCACCGGAGAGTTTGCCCCCCGATACCCATTGATTCCAGTTTTGCTCAGGCTCCTTGATGCCACACCTGATCGAATGCAGCCTTGATATCAAGGGCTGTCACTCTCACCTCACCTCTGGAATTCAGCTCTTTTGACCATGTTTGAACCAAGGCTGTAATGAGATCAGGAGCTGAGTGGCCCTGGCGGAACCCAAACTGGGCGTCACTGAGCAGGTTATTGCTGAGCAGGTGCTGCTTGATAGCACTGTTACTGACACCTTCCATCACTTTACTGATGATCGAGAGGGGACTGATGGGGCAGTAATTGGCCGGGTTGGATTTGTCCTGCTTTTTGTGTATAGGACATACCTGGGCAATTTTCCACATTGTCAGGTGGATACCAGTGTTGTAACTGTACTGGAACAGCTTGGCGAGGGCAGCGGCAAGTTCTGGAGCACGTGTCTTCAGTACTATTGCTGGAAGGTTGTCAGGGCTCGTAGCGTTTGCAGTATCCAGTGTCTCCAACCGTTTCGTGATATCACGTGGAGTGAATCGAATTGGCTGAAGACTGGTATCTGTAATGCTGGGGACAACTGGAGGAGGCTGAGATGGATCTCCTTTGGGCACTTCTGGCTGAAGATTGCTGCGAATGCTTCAGCCTTATCTTTTGCCCTGATGTGCTGGGCTCTTCCATCATTGAGGATGGGGATATTTGTGGAGCCTCCTCCTCCAGTGAATTGTTTAATTGTCCACCACCATTCACGACTGGATGTGGCAGGACTGCAGAGCTTAGATCTGATCCATTGGTTGTGGGATTGCTTAGCTCTGTCTATCACTTACTGCTTTCGCTGTTTGGCGTGCACATAGTCCTGTTTGGTGGCTTCACCAGGTTGATACCTCCTCTTCAGGTATGCCTGATGCTACTCCTGGCATGCCTTCCTGTGCTCTACATTGAACCAGGGTTGATCCCCTGGCTTGATGGTAATGGTTGAGTGGGGGATACGCTGAGCCCTGAGGTTACAGATTGTGCTGGAGTACAATTCTGCTGCTGTTGATGGCCCACAGAACCTCATGGATGCCCAGTCTTGAGTTGCTAGATCTGTGCGAAGTCTGTCCCATTGAGCACGGTGATAGTGACACACAACACGATGGAGGTTGTTCTCAATGTGAAGGCAGGACTTCATCTCCACAAGGACTGTGCAATGGTCACTCTTACCGTTACTGTCATGGACAGATGGATCTGCAGATTGGTAAGGATGAGGTCAAGTATGTTTTTCCCTCTTGTTGGTTCCCTCACCACCTGCCGCAGACCCAGTCTAGCAGCTATGTCCTTTAGGACCCGACCAGCTCGATCAGTAATACTGCTGCCAAACCACTCTTGGTGGTGGACATTGAAATCCCCCACCCAGAGTACATTTTGTGCCCTTGTCATCTTCAGTGCTTCCTCTAAGTGTTGTTTAACATGGAGGAGTACTGATTCATCAGCTGAGGGAGGACAGTATGTGGTAATCAGCAGGACGTTTCCTTGTCCATGTTTAACCTGAAGACATGAGACTTCATGCAGTCTGGAGTCAATATCACTGGGTTGTGATCCAATAGCAGATGTTGTGGGGACCTGGGTTCAAATCCCACCCCAGCAGCTGGTGCTATTTAAATTAATGAATAAGTTTGGAATTGATTTTGACTTTTAGGGAAGTAAACTGCTATCCTCAGCCGCTCTGGCCTACATGTGCCTCCAGACCGCAGCAATGTGGCTGACTCTTAACTGCTCCCTGAACTGGGTGACAAAGTCAATCAGTTATACCCATCACAGCATCGTCTCAACAAAGAAATGAAATTAAACCAGCAACCCCTACATCTCATAAAAACATCTCTTTGAAAACAATAAAATGCTGTCACTGTGCTGATCCTCCTGGTATGTTGAACTATAATCCTCTCTAAACTGGGACAGAAGCGATATTGTGGGGCCCTTTCAGGCCACTTCCATGTCTGAGGGAACCCCTGAACAGTCTTGATGAACCTACTGTTTCCCATAACATCATAAGACAATTCGACCCAGGAACAGAAGGAGGCCATTCAACCCATCGAGTCTGTTCCACCATTCTATATCATTACAGCTGATCTGATAACTCTCACCTCTACTTTCTTGCCTTTTCCCCATTACCTTCAATTCTCCAACCGATTAAAAATCTGTCTGTCTCAGCTTTGATATTGTTAATATTGACTTTCGACGACTTTTGACCTTCAGAGCTCCTTTGAGCAATGATTCATTGTTTTAACTCTCCTTTGGGAATGTGACCAAGCATCCCTCCCCAATCCCCTGGGATGCGGGGATGGAGATAGGTGGGGTCTGGAAACCTGAGGAACAGTCAAACACCTCTCCTTTCCCTGGTTTAATACATCCCAACCTCCTGACAAACTCAGTGACTACTTCTCAATCACGTGTGATTCCTTATAAAACCATGATTTCTTTCCCCATCCCTGTAAAGGTGATGAATATTTAGAATGTTAATTGGTTAAATACCATTTTTAGATTCTTTCTCAAAGGAACACAGGAACAGGATGAGGCCATTCAGTCTCTTGAGCCTGTTCCACCATTCAATGAATTATGCCTCATCTGCAATCTAATCCCATATACCTACCTTTGGCCCTTAATCCCTTTGCTGAACAAAAATGTATCTCTCAGATTTTAAATTAACAACTGATCCAGCATTCACAGACTTTGTGGAAGACAGTTCCAAATCTCTCCCACCTTTTCAGGACATTGGTTAGGCCACTTTTGGAATACTGTGTCCAATTCTGGTCTCCCTGCTACAGGAAGGATGTTGTGAAACTTGAAAGTGTTCAGAAAAGATTTACTAGGATGTTTCCAGGGTTGGAGGGTTTGAGCTACAGCGAGTGGCTGAATAGACTGGGGCTATTTTCCCTGGAGTGTCAGAGGCTGAGGGGTGACCTTACAGAGGTTTATAAAATCATGAGGGGCATGGACAGAGTTAATAGACAACGTCTTTTCCCCGGGGTGGGGGAGTCCACAACTAGAGGGGCACAGATGGGAAAGATTTAAAAGGGACTTAAGCGTAACTTTTTCACACAGAGGGTGGTGCGTGTATGGAATGAACTGTCAAAGGAAGTGGTGGAGGCTGGTACAATTACAACATTTAAAAGGCATCTGGATGGGTACATGAATAGGAAGGGTTTAGAGGGATATGGGCCAAATGCTGGCAAATGGGACTAGATTAGTTTAGGATATCAGGTCGGCATGGATGAGTTGGATCGAAGGGTCTGTTTCCATGCTGTACAACTTTATAACCCTTTGTGAGTAGAAGTGCTTCCTAACATCTCTCCTGAACAGTCTGACCTCAATTCTCAGACTTGATCTTTCTCTTCACCTTCTCTGTAGCTGTAACACGATATTCCGCATTCTGTTCTATTACCCTGATGTACTTATGTAAGGTGTGATTTGTCTGGTTAGCACGCAAAACAACACTTTTCACTGTATCTCGGTCCATGTTACAATAATAAACCCCTTTGTAATTTTCTGCTATCATTACACTGTCCATAATATGACCCAACCGGGTGACATTCCTCAGATGTGAATCTTATTCTTTAGCTCAGTCACTGTCCAAACAGGAAAACCTTTATTAAAACTGAAAGAACTGCAGATGCTGTAAATCAGGAAGAAACAGAGAAGTTGCTGGAAAAGCTCAGAAGGACTGGCAGATAGGACATCGGTACTGACCCTCCGACAGTGCCCACTCCCTCAGCACTGACCCTCCGACAGTGCCCACTCCCTCAGCACTGACCCTCCGACAGTGCGGCGCTCCCTCAGCACTGACCCTCCGAC
>NW_025980015.1:0-5849 GCF_021869965.1 Rhincodon typus | reverse complement strand
TCAGCCTTCCTGCTCCTCTGATGCTGCTTGGCCTGCTGTGTTCATCCAGCTCTACACCTGGTTATCTCAGATTCTCCAGCATCTTCAGTTCCTACTATCTCTGGTCTGCTGTGATGTCTGCTTCATAACTTGTGATAGATTTTAATAAGGCCCATATGGTAAGACAGAGAATATATCCAGACATAATGAGGGCACATAAAAAAGGCAGTATATTAATCATGGGTGACTTTAACTTTTATGCAGATATTTCCTCATGTGGGACAAGCTAGAATGAGAAGTTTTAAACTGAGGACCAGCAGATCTAAAACAGAGAGGAGAGTCTCACAGCATTATGAATCTGTGGAATTCATTGCCTCAGCGTGCAGTGGATGCTGGAACATTGTGTAAATTTAAGGAGAAGATAGCCAAATGTTTAATTAGTGATGGGTTAAAGATTTATGGTAAGTAAGTGGAGTTGAGGCTGAGATGAATTCAGCCATGATCATATTATATAGCAGATTCAGCCCAAGGGGTTGAATTGCTTATTCCTGCTCCTAGTTCTAATGTTCTTGTATTCTGTTTCTGGTCAGATGTAACATGTCTGGATTGTACATGTGTCATTTCCCCCAAAGTCAGTCCCAGTGTCTCAGGAATTTAAAGCTTTTCTGCAGCTGCCTTCAGGCACATTCATTTGGTTTGTCTTCCTATTTCTGGACTCTCTTGCATGCAGTACTGAAAACCGTCCATACATTCCTATTTCTGTACTCTCTTGCATGTGGTACGAAAACAATCCATGCATTACTACTTTAGAGATACTGTTTGCTAATTTTTCTACAAATCTCCCTAATGTCTGTGTTTTCTTGGACTGCCTGGCAGTCACCCATTTCCTACCTGCCTGCTTGCCCCTAACTTGTAGTGTGACCACTCTCTGAAGTTGTTATCTACAAAGCTTTCTGGCTCACAGACACACCTCAGTGACCCTAACGATTGGTCAGTTTTTGAAACGCAGATCTGATTGGGCAGCCAATGATACTTCCTACACATGGTTCATCTAGGTCATGAGAAATGCCCACAACTCCTCACATGTCACAGGATAGAATTTCTCTTGGCTGAGTTGCCCTGCCACACTTTAACCATATATTCCCAAGTTACTTTACTTGAATTATCTTCAGTTACTTTTCCTTACTTTAACCTTAGTCTTATTTCATTAACAATGAACTGTAAATTAATAGAAATAGAAATTCTTCACGCTTTCTCACGAATACTCTCTCTCTCCTATGCCTATAAAAGTTATTTTCCCTGTGCTAGTTTAGAAATGTACATTTTTCAAAACTACTTGAGTTGTAACACAATTGCTAACAACAGGTATTCCATAACCAACCAGCTGATGACTTTTCTGTGAAGTTACTCATAGATATTTTTCTCCTTTTTCTTTTTTGATTATTTTTTCTGGTCTGCCCTCTCACCTTATGTAGTTTTATTTCATGTCTGTTCTCTGTCCCCAGTTATCAGTTGTTCTCTTCTCTCTCCTCTCAAACTGTTTTTCTGGTTCCTCCCTCGCTCCTCAATCTGTTTTAGCTGGTGTTCACTCTCTATCCTTGCACTGTTTTATTTGATCTGTTCTCTTTCCCCTCGCATTGTTTTAACCAGTCTTCTCTCTCTCCCATTGCGCTGTTTTATCTTGAGTCTATATTCCCTGTCTCTCAATCACATTGAAGACACAAGATAAAACACTCTCATTCTCACTGTTTTATCTAGTTCACAATTGCTACCCTCATGCTGTTTTATCTGATTTCCACATTGGTTTATGAAATGTGATCCCTCTCTTTTGCACGCACTATTTTATCAAGTTCCTACGTTCCCTCTATCTCGCACTGTTTTATTGGTGACCATTCCTTCTTTCTCTCTCTCTCTTGCACAAGTGCTGCTTTATCTAGCATCTGATCCCTTTCTATTGCTGTTTTATCAAGCCAGCTCTTTCTCACTTGTGTTGTTTCACTTGTGTCTGCAGTTTCTGTCTGGTGCTGTTTTATCTGGTCCACGCACTCTCATTCACACTGTTTTATCTGGTGTCTATTTTCCCTGTTTTGTGCTATTTTATCTGGTCTGCTCTCTCTTGCATCATCTAAGGCATATGTGGAAAATCAAGAAACATTTTCTCAACATAAAAAATCTTTTCTTTCCCCCCTTTTCACATTTCATGCCAAAACCTAAATTTTAACAAAAATTGATATGAAGATCAAAGCAGGTGCCTGACGTATTCAGTTGACCACTACCTCCAAAGCAACTTTACACTGAGCACTGGCTATCAACATCTTGGGCCATTCTCTATGGGCACCACCACAAACACCCCATGTCCATCCCATTGGCATCTGACATACATCAGCCTTTAAGAACCTTCAAGGCACATCTCTGATCAACTCACAGGATCCTTTTGCCCTTCATTCTGCGTTGCAGGCTGCAGTGGCATCTATTATTGTAACATTGCAGCAAAAACGTTGTGTGTTCAGGGACATGGACTCAGTTCATGGACTGGACCAGCCTGCATCCCAGGGTCTTTGTTTGCTTCAAGAACTCACTAGTTCATTCTGAGCCAACACAGATGCTCACAGCATCCCTGCCTTGCCTTGCATTGTCTTTTTGCACTGTACTCCCTCAGTCAGAGACATTAGGCTCTTATTGCTTCCATCTTACCTTGCTGTTTAGGGCAGACATAAAAGCAGGGAGGTTGTCAGCAGGCCTTAGTAAAGTCAATGGGATAGCTTTCACACGAGGGATCCCAGTTCCGTAAATCTCCGATTCCAATCCAGGTGCTTTGGATACGGTCAGTCAGCCACTCCGGGTGGTCAGGCTCAGGATGCTCCTTCAATAAAGGACGAGGAGGCAAATGGCAGGCAGAACATCATCTGCCCCACTGGGGCTGTTTCCTTCCTGGGATGAGAGAGGGCCTCGTATTAAGCACGTTGAAAGTGGGTGGCTCAGCTGTTACTTTTGGTGGGGTTGGGGAGGTGGCCCGAGTGAGTGAGTATATAGCACAGGCACCATTTGGAGATAGTGTTATTGGGCGTTGGTTTGGGTGACAGCGAGTGAGAGAAGGTGTTGCAGGCATTAGTGAGAGTGGTAGAGTATGAGCCTTTGTGGGAGGTGGGTACAGAAGCGGAGATAGAGTGAGTGTGAGATATCAGATAGAAGACCTCCATTCCACTGTCATAAGTGGATAAGGCCATTGACCTTCTTGCACAAGTGCCATGTATTCCTCCAGACAGCTGAGACTGCTTTAAACTGGGCTGGGGTTGGGGAGCAATTTTGGACCAGGCTGGCATGGTCTGGTTTTGTGGTCTCCACTGCTGGCCCCTGGGGGTAGAAGAAGTCCTTCCTGTGCATTCACCCAGCCCAGCAGGACCTGCTGGGACCCTGCTCACAAAGCGGGAGTGCCAACTTCCCCCTGTCTGCCAGGGACAAATGCCTGGAATCATGCATGGCAGTTCCAACTGCGTTTGCCAGATTCTCAATGGGCTTTTATAGATAATGCTGAGCTTTTGGCAGATATCTACTGAATGGCGAATTGTTCTGGGAACTCGATGTGCTAAGATGGGGCTGGAAGAGGAACACCAGGGGAAGGCTAGGTAGTTAATAAGGAGAGATTGGAATGATATGGTGAGAAAACCCACTAGTGGACTTCACTATAAAACTGTAAGACTCGGCTCTGTGTCATGACATCAGATTACGTGGAACTGGAACTCAGTGGGTAAGGTTCCAGAGATGTCCTCTCCTTTCATCTCCTTGATATAGTTATGCTTAATAAAGGTTGCTGATGTTTACTGGCAAGGATGTGTGGTACTTTCTATCAACAACCCAAAGATGACCTTACTGCAGTCTCAGGGTCACAGACACAGCCTGCTCAACCTAATGATTAAGGAGAAGACCTCATCTCTACATACTCTGTCATGGTCAGATATTTTCAAACTATGTCTAAATTGTGCAAATGTTCAATTCACAACATCATGAACAGCTTAATAAAGAAACATGCTGGAAGGGGACCCATTACACAAAGATATGCAGATTGCCAAAGTGGGGGACTTTATCAGTTCAAGACCAGTAGAAGCCTCTTCCCGACAGTAAAGTATGCATATGAGTACCATTATCGACAGTAAAGCATTTTAAGGAATGATCAGTCAAGTCACAGGCAAGTTGTTGACTTTGCTGTGGAAGTATCTATGTTGAATAAGAAATTCTTCCAATGGTATTTGTTGCAACTTTCTCTTGCTCCTTTGACAGACAATCTTCAGGCTTATGATGTTTGTAATAATCTGTATTGGGCGTTATTACTGTCACAGCTTGCTACAAAAAAAATTCATGCTAGACAGGTTTATGTTCCACTTAATCAAAGGTCAAAGCATTATTGAAGTAAACCTTTTCAATAGGTTTGGATTCAACCTTGAAAACGCCCCTAGAGCACACGAGTGTGATCAAGAACACACATTAATGTGATCAATGACACAAACTACACATTCTTTATGTTAGGAGCATAGTAAAATTGGAGCAAGAGTAGGCCATTCGGCCCTTAACCATGCTCTACCATTCAACTAGATTGTTCCAACTTCATATTGTTTTCCGGCCCCTTTCCCCCTATCACTCCATATCTTTATATTGAGAAATCTATTAAACTCTGTCTTGAATATATTCAGTGACTGAGCCTCCACAGGTTTCTCAAATACAGAATTCCAAAGATTCATGACCAGCTAGATGAAGAGATACCCCTATATTTCAGTCCTAAATGGCCAATGTGTTATTCTCAGACTTTGTCCCCTGATCCTAGAGCCCACCCCAGCCAGTTAAAACATTCAAAATGTGGAACCCTATAAGAATTTGTATGTTTCAATGAGATCACCTCTTATTCTTATAAACTCTAGTGAATAGAGGCTGAGTTTCTCTTTCCTCAAAAGACTCCCGTCAAAGACTCCCCTCCGAGGACAATCACACTACCCTGAGGATCAGCCTGGTGAACATTCATTGCATTCCTTCTATGGTGAGTATTTCTTTTCTAAGGAAATCAAGACTGCATAGTACTCCAGGCGTGGTCTCCCCAGGTCTCTACAGAATTACAGTAATGTTTCCTTATTCCTGTACTCAAATCCTTTCGCAACTGATGTCAAAACACCTCTGCCTTCCTAATTATGTCCTATCTTATTTATTGGATTCAGGGATATTAAAGGGTACTATAATTTTACTTTTGTCAAAGCACCATTTCTATCAATTTTGTAAAGTTTGACAAGGTCGCTATTTGTAATCAATGCCAAACTGGCACTGGAGCTGAAACGAGAAGCGGACATAATCATTGAATGAACCAATTATGTGGATATCAAATCTAATTATTCTACAAAGCCAAAATGGTGAACTTAATAAAGCTATTATTGCAAACAAACATCCACTTTCTAAAACCCAAGAACTAGCCACGTCATTTCATGACTCCAACCTTCATTAAGATCAAAGTGCAATTGAGCTGTCTCTAGCTGAAATAATACGCTGTTAAAACCTAATTCTGTTTCAATACTGCAGAATGCCCTATGGGTTAAGTTTAGTGCCTAGCAAATTTCAGAAGAGTTTTTCTACAGTCATGTCAGACTTTGAAGGCGCACTCAACTGACTTGGTATCATCACTAGCTGTGAAATGGACAAAGCAGAACAGGATTATTCATTATTGTAGGTGTTAACTCTGCTTGAACGAAGCAACTTGATGCTACAAGAACAAATGCATACTTGTGGCATGCGCATTTGACTTTCTGGGGACAGAGTATCAGCAAATGGAGTAAAGTACAGGATGCGTCATCGAAACTTCTGCTTCTACAGTTACATAACAAAAAACACAA
>NW_025980014.1:0-5849 GCF_021869965.1 Rhincodon typus | reverse complement strand
GACCAGATTATCAAATGTGGTTTCCTAAAACAAAATTAAAACAAAAACAAAATGTAATTATTGCCAAGGAAAGATATCAACTTATTCAAATCAGCTCAAGATTCCAGGTTTTAACTGCAACGTAGGTGGACACTAGATTCCAAGGTTCTCCTGAACTACACCTGAAATTAATTATTCCAGTTCATTTATCATCCTGAACAATATATTCATTACTTCGTTTTTAAAATTGGAGGTTCCTTGATGCATATAAACTTGCAGGGTTTTTGGGATTGAACAATGACTGACATTTGTTCTCAACAGATCCAACATGACCTCAGAGGGCTGAATGGTGTCTATCTCTGTTCTACCACAATAAATCTAGGATCCAAAGAGAACAGGATCAGCTGCTCCAGTCTCTCCAACCAACTGAAGTCCTGAATCCCTGATGACATTCCTGTAATTCCAGTCTCAATCTTCTCTAGGAACTGAACGTCTTGATGCAAAGGCACAGCCCATATTTGGGCTCCTTTCGACAAAGATAGAATTGAAAAGGAGGAAAACGATGTTTCACTTATTTGAAACCAACGTTTGACTCCATTGGGAGTACTATCAACATTTGTCATTGCCATTTGTGCAAAGGAAATAGAGACACTGGAAATATGTCACACAGGTGAGCTTTTCTCTAGTAAAGAGAAGACTAAAGGATTATCTGATGGAAGCCTTTAAAATGATGAAGGGCTTTAAAAATCCAATAGTGATTTCATGAGAAACCTTTTTTACCCTGCGACAGGTCAGAATGTGCAATTCACTCCAAGAACGCGAGATGGAGGTGAACAGAGGGATATATTTAAGAAGCTGGATGCATACGTGAGGGAGAAAGGAATAGAAGGATCTGCTGATGGGGGAGATGAAAGGAGAGGATGTGGAGCATAAATACTGACGGAGACTAATTGAGTTGATTGGACGAGAGACTCAATGGAACAAAGACAAACGTATTTACTTCTGATCTAATTGGAGTGGTGAAGAAAACATTATTTCCTATCCAGGACAAAATAATTTACCTCATCAGCTTTTGGGGATCATTTCCTTGGGAATGTTCAGTCCCAGGGTCAAAGAACATCAGCCTCACTGGAAGCAAGGTGGTGAGAGCGGCCAGTCCAGCAGAAAGAAACCCTCTGACCCTCCCACTTTACTCACTGTCAGAATGAACATGGCTCAGTCTTGGATGTGATTTTCCCTCATTTTCAAATCAATTCATGGGGTATAGTATCAATGTCTAGGTCAGCACTTATTGCCCATCTCAGTTGTCCTCCTTGAGAAGATGGTGGTTTCTGGGACTGCAGTCTTTGAGGTTCAGGGTCACCCACAATGTTGTTTGGGAAAAGTTCCAGGGTTTAAAATCACTGAGAGTAAAGGAACAGCCAATATGGAAGACTATGATATTCAAGTCCCAATTATTTCAGTGACTCCATTATACCTTCATGTGATGGTCATTTTGAGATTTCTGTCTGCAAATCTTCCCTTTCTAACATCCTATTAATGAGAATGGTGTGCAGTATGGAGAAAAGCATGCAGATGCAAACTGTCCCATATAACTGCTTCACTTGTTTTTCTCGACAGTAGATGCTGTCTGTTTGAAATGTGCTATCTAGCAGCATATATAATGCGGATTAACAGCAGATCCAACTCTTATGATCATTTGTGAACTTTCTTGTGCTTCGACAGACAAGGTAACTGAATGAATCCTTTCCCACACTCAGAACATATGAATGGCTTCTCTACAGTATGGCCTCGCTGGTGTACCTGTAGGCCAGATGAATCTCTGAACCGCTTCCCACACTTGGAGCATGTAAATGGCCTCTCCCCAGTGCGAACTCGATGTATGCACAGGCTGGATAACTGAGTGAATACTTTACTCTACTCCACACAAGCCGATGCCCTCTTCCCTGTGGGAACTTACTGGTGCTTCATCAGGTGAAATATTCGCAGAATTTATTGCCATTGGGGAGGTGATGGCCTGTGGTATTAGACTGTTAATCCAGAGACCCAGATAAACACTCTGGGGACCCAGGTTCAAATACCACCACGGCAGATGGCGGAATTTGAATTCAATAAATATCTGGAATTAAGAATCTAATGATGACTGTGAATCCATTGTCGATTGTTGGAAAAACCCATCTGGTTCACTATTGTCGTTTAGAGAAGAAAACTGCCATCCTGACCTGGTTTTGCACCACATGTGACTCCAGACCTGCAGCAATGTGGTTGACTTTGAACTGCCCTCTGGGCAATTAGAGATGGGCAATAAATGCTGCCTAGCCAAAGATGCCCTCATCCTATCAATGAATAAAAAAAAAATCAGAGCAGGTGAATGGCCTCTCTCCAGTGGCAGCACATCGGTGTTTCCACAGAACAGATGAATCAGGGAATCCCTTCCACATTCAGAGCAGGTGAATGGTCTCTGCCTCGTGTGACTGCATTGATGAAACTCCAGCACTGACAAGGAATGGAATCCTTTCTCACAGTCCTCACATTTCCATGGTTTCTCCATATTATCGGAGGCCTTGTGTCTCTGTAAGTTCCTACTGTGAATGGTGTGATGTTTCTTTCAGCTGTGAGACTTGGTGAAGGCTGTGAAGGTGTATCAGTTGGGTGTTTATGTCTCAGTACTTTTCCAGACAAACTGTTGTTTCAAACCTTTTGAACCAGACAGACATTTCATGATCTATGGTTTCGAGCCAATTACATTCAAGTGCGACTTATTTCAGTGGCTCCATTAGATCTACACACGATGGTTGTTTTGAGATTTTAATCTGAAAATCTTCCCTTTCTAACATCCTGCAAAAAGATTATTATTATTATTTGATTAGAAATTAAGGTTAAAATGTCAAAACAATTAAATCTGATTGACCATCACTTCTTGTCTGGACAGATTCTGCACCCTCCCTGGATTCACTTCCTTTTCTTTCAGCTGCTGCAAGTAAATAATTTCACACCAGAATTTTTTTTGAAAGAAAAGAAATCGGGAGAAATTGTTTTCTCAAAGATATCGGAGAGAGGAAGAAGTTTCAGTCTGGGTGAAGCTCAATCTTCATTCAGAGAGAGAGGAGCAACAGCGTTGCTTGGCAGCTCTGAGCAGCTTCAGAAGTTGATTGTTGCACATTCGCGTTTAAACAACGGGGTCTCTGATTGGCTGGAGGTCCAGAGTGCTTCCGGTCCTCCAGCTCTTCCCATTGGTCACATTACTGAATTTTGACGGATCTCCCCAGAATGGGTTTGCTGGTGTTTCATCAAATCATTGCTGCTTCTAAAGATCTTCTCACAGTCAGAGCGTTTAAATGATCTCTCATCAGTGTGAATAAGCCCATGTCCGCTGAAATTGGAAGGTCGAGTGAATCCCTTCCCAAACACGGAGCGAGTAAAATGTTTCTCCCAAGTGTGAATAGCTGGTGTTCACTGAGTATCAGATGTCTGAGTGAGTCCCTTCCCACACTCAGTGCAGGTGTACGGTCTCTCTCTAATGTGGCCATGCTGGTGTATCAGAAGCTGTGCTGATTTAATAAATCCGTTCCCACACACTGAGCAGATGAACGGTCTCTCTCCAGAGTGAGACGGCTTATGTGACCTTAAGTTGGATGATGATGTGAATCCCCTCCCACATACAGGATGGGTAAAAGATCTCTTTCCAGTGTGACCTGATTGTGTGACATTAGAATGGGTGATGACGTGAATCCCCTCCTACACACATAGCAGTTGTCAGTCTCTCTCCAGTGTGAAAACTTTTGTGTGACATTAGGCTGGATCTCCAAGTGAATTCCTTCCCACATGTGGAACAGCTGAACAAATTCTCTCCCGCGTGAACAGGTAGATATTGAATTAGACCTTTAGAGCTCCTAAAGCTTTTCCCACAGTCAGAGCATTTAAAAGGTCTCTTGTCAGTGCGAACCCACTGGTGTGACATGAGGCTGGATGACTGAGCAAATCCCTTCCCACACATTTAGCAGGTAAATGGTCTCTCCCTAGAGTGACTACGACGATGAGCTTCCAGCTGGCCTGTGTGTTTGTATCGCTTTGCACAACCCACACATTTCCACAGTTATTCCATGATGCTGATCTCCTGGCATCTCTCAAGATTGGATGATCTGTTGAATCCTTGTCCATAAACACAATGTGTGTACAGTTTCTCTGTTCTGTGGATTTTTTTTCTTTTCAGAATGTTAACTGGATGATGTTGAATAATTTCTGTAGTTAGTTTACTGGAAACCTCAGTATCAGGTGTGTCAGTGTGCGAGTGTTGGCACTTTACCACTCACACTGATGTTTGAAATCTTTTCCCACAGACATTCCAGATGAACATATTCCCTTCTGGTCCTGATGAATTGAATAACTTGTTGGATCTTGATATAGTGTTTGATTTGACTCTCCCATCTTCAATGTCTTTCTTTCTATTACTCTGTGAAATATTTACAAACATCATCGCTGTCTGTACAGGGTAAAATCTCAGAACAAACAAATTCAATTTCTGAAAGACATTTTTCCTGTATTGCACCCACCCCAAAACTTATGACCCACACTGAAAGATGTGAAAATCAGTACCAAAAGCAAAAGCAACATTCCTGAATAAATCAGGTTGTTGTTCCCAGTGTCTATGAGGCATTGTATACCCTGAGGTACCAACTTGAGATGGGAAGTACCTAGCCCAGTGGTGGACACTACAAGCTCCCTGCCCAGAGAGAGGTCACAAAACATAGATGATACCCTTTGGGGTTACTAGGAACTGCCAATGCTGGAGTCTGAGATAACAAGGTGTAGAGCTGGATGAACACAGCAGGCCAACCAGCATCAGAGGAGAAGGAAAGCTGACGGTTCAGGCCTGGACCCTTCGTCAGAAATCGGGGAGGGGAAGGGCGCTGTGAAATAAATAGAGACGGGGAGGCTGCGATAGAAGGTGGATAGAGGAGCAGATAGGTGGAGAGAAAATGGACAGGTCAAGGAGACAGGGTTGAAGCGAGTAAAGGTGAGTGTAGGTAGGGAGATAGGTAGGGGATAAGTCGGTCCAGGGAGAACGGACAGATCAAGGAGGCGGGATAAGGCTATTAGAGGTCGGACAGGGACAGGGATAGACAAGAAGGGAGCGAGGGACAGTGACAGGGAGCACGGGACAGGGAGGGACAGGGAGCGAGGGACACAGACAGGGAGGAAGTTTCAGAGAGGGAACCAGGGACAGGGACAGGGACAGGGGAGGCTGTCGGGGAGGGAGGGAGCGAGGGTCGGGGCGGGAGGGAGTGAAGGACGTAGAGGGAGCGAGAGAGGGAGCAATGGACAAGGAGGGAGCGAGAGAGGGAGCGAGGGACGGGGAGGGAGCAAGGGATGGGGAGGAAGCAAGGTTGGGAGAAACGGGGAGGGAGTGAGGGACGGAGCAACAGGGACAGAGCGAGGGAGAGGGAGCGAGGGAACGAGGGACGTTGAGGGAGCGAGGTTGGAAGCGAGAGAGGGAGCGAGGCATGGGGAGGGAGGGAGGGACGGGAGCAAGAGAGCGAGGGACGGAAGCGAGGGACGGGGAGGGAACGAGGGACGGGGAGGCAGTGAGGGACACGGAGCAAGGAACGGAGAACGAGGGACAGGGAGGGAGGGAGAGGGAGGGAGGGATAGGAAGCGAGGGAGAGGGAGGGGGACAGGGGGGAGAGGGAAAGAGCGAAGGACAGGGAGGGAACGAGGGACAGGAAGGGTGACAGGGAGGAGCGAGGGACAGGGAGCAAGGGACAGGGAGGGGGAGGGACAGTGACAGGGAGTAAAGGACAGAGAGGGAGGGTCAGAGAGGGAGCCAGGGACACGGACTGGGAGCGAGGAACAGGGAAGGAAGGACAGGG
>NW_025980013.1:0-5849 GCF_021869965.1 Rhincodon typus | reverse complement strand
TTCCTGCTCCTCTGATGCTGCTTGCCTGCTGTGTTCATCCAGCTCTACACCTTGCTACCACAGCAGGATCATTTGAATTTACTGCTGCTTCAAACAAATGCCATTTTCACTGGAGTAAGGGCCTTATTTTGCAATAAAATAAAATAAAGAACAGCAGATGCTGGAAAACTGAAACAAAAACAGAAATTGCCGGAGGAACTCGGCAGGTCTGGCAGCATCCGTGGAAAAAAAAAGCAAAGTTAACGTTTCTGTTCCAATGACCATTCTTCAGAACTTCAGAGTTCCTCCAGCAATTTCTGTTTCTGTGTGCCTTATCCTGCAGTGTGGGAGATATGAATCTTTAGTGATGCTGTAAATACTCTTGAATGAAAAATATGGTCTGTTTAACTGTCAAGCTAACAAGTTTTAAAATGGCAAAATTTTAAAAACTGAATAAAACCTGCCTGTGTCTGTGAAAGTTGAAAAATCATTGCATAGCAATCTCAGTAGCTGTTTTTTCACAAAGCCCTAAGTTTTATCATGAGAACATTATCAATGCATGGCTGCTTTTCACAAGTAGACTAAGTGATGTGATCTTTTTGCATTTTCAGAAGATAGTAAGAACTGCTGATACTGGAGTCAGAGATAACAGTGTGGAGCTGGAGGAACACAGCAGGTCAGGCAGCATCAGAAGAGCAGGAAAGTTGACATTTCAGGCCAGGACCCTTCTTCAGAAATGGGGAGGGGGAAGGGAGCTCCGAAACAAATAGAGAGAGGAGGGCTGGGGAAGGTAGGGGTGATAGGTGAGTGCAGGTAGGTAGTAGTGGGGGTTGGTCAGTGAGATGGGTGGGGCGGATAGGTGGGAGAGGAGATGGACAGGTTGTGTCAGGTCAAGGAGGTGGGAATGGGAGGGAGGGTTGGTCATGGGACGACGCCACGTGTGGGGAGATTTGAAACTTGGTAAAGTCCACATTGAGACCATTGGGCTGTAGGCTCTCAAGGTGGAATATGAGGTGTTGCTCCTCCAGTTTCCAGGTGGCATCATTGTGACACTGGAGGAGACCCAGGATGGACATGTCACCCAGGGAGTGGGAGGGGGAGTTGAAGTGGTTCGCAACTGGAAGGTGTTGTCATTTGTCGCGAACAGAGCGCAGGTGCTCTATAAAGTGGTCTCCAAGCCTCCGCTTGGTCTCACTAATGTAGAAGAGGCCACATCGGGAACAGCGGATGCAGTAGATCACATTGGCAGACGTGCAGGTGAACCTCTGTCTAATGTGTAAGGTTTGTTTAGTGCCTTGGATGAAGGCGAGGGCAGGTGTAGCACTTCGTGCAGTTGCAGGGAAAAGTGCTGGGGGGTTGGGGCTAGTGGGGAGTGTGGAGCGGATGAGGGAGTTGCGGAGAGAGCGGTCCCTACAGAAGGCAGATAGTGATGGAGAGGGAAATACCTCTGGTTGTGGGGTCGGATTGTAGGTGGCGGAAGTGGCGGAGAATGATACATTGGATATGGAGGTTGGTGGGGTGATATGTGAGGACAAGGGGGATTCTGTCTTTATTTTTGTTGCGGGGAGGGGATGTGAAGGCAGAGGTGCGGGAAACGCAAGAGATGTGGTCGAGAGCATTTTTGACCACTGAAGCGGGGAAGTTGCGGTCCTTGAAATAAGAGGACATCTGGGATGTTCAAGAGTGGAACGCCCCATCTCGGGAGCAGACGTGGTGGAGGCGGAGGAATTGGGAGTAGGGGATCACATTTTTGCAGCAAGGTGGGTGAGAGGAGGTGTAATCCAGGTAGCTGTGAGAGTCGGTAGGCTTGAAATAGATATCGGTTTCGAGGCGGTCACCAGACATGGAGACAGAGAGGTCCAGGAAGGAGAGAGAGGTATCAGAGATTGTCCACCTGAACTTGAGGTTGGGGTGGAAGGTGTTAGTAAAGTTTATAAAGTTTTTGGTGGTCGAAAATGCTCTTGACCGCATCTCGTTGAGACCACTTTGTAGAGTACCTGCGCTCTGCTCGCAACAAGCGACAACACCTTCCGGTTGCAAACCACTTCAAATCCCCCTCCCACTCCCTGGGTGACATATCCATCCTGGGCCTTCTGTCACAATGATACCACCCAGAAACTGGGGGAGCAGCACCTCATATTCCGCCTCAGGAGCCTACAGCCCAATGGCCCAAATGTGGATTTTACCAGTTTCAAAATCTCCCCACCCCCGGCCTCATCCCATGACCTCCCTCTCATCCCCACCTCCTTCACCTGACACAACCTGTCCATCTTCTCTCCCACCTATCCGCCCCACTCATCCCACTGACCAATCCCCATTACTCCCTATCTGCACTGACCTATCACCATCCTACCTGCCTTCCCCAGCTCCACCCCCCTCTATTTATTTCAGAGCCCCCTTCCTCTCCCCCGTTTCTGAAGAAGGGCCCTGACCTGAAATGTCAACTTTCCTGCTCCTCTGATGCTGCCTGGCCTGCTGTTTTCCTCCAGCTGCACACTGTGTTATCTCTTGGATTTCTAGAAATTCTTTTTCAAGTTGCCACACCAGAGTCGGCTAAGTAGGACTAGAGCCCATAGTGTTAAGTGCAAGGTACTGGCATAGATTGAGAATTGGGTGACTGGCAGAAGGTAGAAAGTGAGGATAAAGGAGTCTTTTTCAGGAAGACAGTCAGTGATTAGTGGAGTTTTGCAGTGTTCCATCCTGGGACCACAACTGTTCACATTATACGTTAACAATCTGGATGAAGGAAATGAGGGCATTGTTGCTATGTTTGCAGATGATACAAGGGTAAGTGGAGGGACATGTAATGTTGAGGAGACGGAGAGGCTAAAGAAGGATCTGGGCAGGCTAGGAGAGTGAGCAAAGAAGTGGCAGATGGAATACAATGTGAGAAAGTGTGAGGTCATGCACTTTGGTAGGGAGGTTCGAGGTGTAGACTACTTTCTAAACAAATATCTGAAGCACAAAGGGACTTAGGAGTCCCAGTTCAGGATTCCCTTAAGGTTAACAGGCAAGTTAAGGTGGGAAATCCAAATAGATCACATCCTCTGGCTCTTCTTTGTCTAACTTGCTCATTACATCCTCAAAGAATTCTAACGGTTTTATCAGGCATGACCTCCCCTTGACAAAGCCACACTGAATCTGCCCTATTTTACCATGAACTTCCAAGTACTACACAATCTCATTCTTAATAATGGATTCTAAAATCTTACCAATGACTGAGGTCAGGTTAACCAGCCTGTAGTTTCCTGTTTTCTGCCTCCCTCACTTCTTAAACAACCACAACCATATTTCCTTTTTCTCCCCACTCTTGAATGGCTCCCTGTACAATGGTGTTATGGTCAGTTTGCTCATCCTCCCTACAGCCCACACTCTCATCAGGGGGCAGTAATCTTACACCTATTAGACAAGCTTAAGGGCTGCAGCTTCTTTAGCACTATCTCCTGGATCCCACATCTGCTTTGCTCCTAGTCACACCCTCCCAATTTTGGACCCGTATCTAAATAGGATGTACACAGAATGATCCTGGGGATGAAGGGCTTGTCACATGAGAAGTGGTTGAGGACTCTGGGTCTGTACTAGATGGAGTTTAGAAGGATGAGAGGGCATCTAATTGAAACTTATAGAATACAGAGAGGCCTGGATAGAGTGGATGTGGAGAAGCTGCTAACACGAGTAGAAGAAACAAGGACCCAAGGACACAGCCTCAGGGCGAAGGGACAACTCTTTAGAACTGAGATAAAGGGGATTTCTTCAGCCAGAGGATGGTGAATCTGTGGAACTCATTGTCACAGAGAACTATGGAGGCAAAGTCATTGAGTGTATTAAAAACAGAAACAGATAGTTTATTGATTAATAAAGGGATCAAAGGTTACAGCTATAATTGAATGACAAAGCAGACTCCATGGGCTGAATGACCTAATTCTGCTCCTATGTCATATGGTCATACAGGTTACTGACCCCCCTCACCCTCTCTGGGTAATCCTAGCTGGTTACTGACCCTCTCTCTCCTATGTAATCATAGAATCACAGAATTGTTATTGCACCGAAAGAGACCATAGAGCAAATCGTGTCATGCAGCGAGCGTATCGATTGTTTGTTTGAAGTTTCTTTCTCACATTTGTCACAAATCACTAGGGTACTGCACTAGAAATCAAGACCACTATTCCTGGAGTCATCACAAAAATTCAAGATTTTGAAAAGTATGCAAGTTCCCAAATTTACTGGTCCAGATTAATAGAATCTGAACTGTACTGAACAAGAATTCTATTTCTTATAAGTTATTGGACTCTAGTAAATTTGATTGATTAATTGATTTATTGTCACATGTACTGAAGTACAGTGAAAATCTTTGTTTACAAGCAGTACAGTAGAGGCATATCACAGTAAGCAAGGATGTACAAATCAAAACGACTTAGACAGCGGTACAGGTTACATTGCACAGAGCATGCGCGAGGTGAGATCAACGTTAGCAAGATAAATCATTATCTGAGGCTAGAAAGTCCATTCATTAGTCTAATAACGGCCAGGAAGAAGCTGTTCCTGAACCTGCTGGTCCATGTGGTCAGGCTTCTGTATCTTCTGCCTGACAGAAGAGGTTGTAGGAGATCGTTATTGGGTTGCGATGGGACTTTGATGATATTGGCAGCCTTTTCCCGGCAGTGAGCCATGTAAATGCAGTCCATGGATGGGAGGTTGGCTTACATGATGGTCTGGGTTGTGCACACCACCTTCTGTAGTTTCTTATGGTCTTGGGCAGAGCAGTTGCCACACCAGGCCATTATGCACCCAGACAGTATGCTTTCAATGGTGCATCTGTAGAAGTTGGTGAGGGACCTTTATGGACATGGCAAATTTCCTGAGCCGCCTGAGGAAGAAGACTCGTTGTTGTGACTTCTTGATTGTTGCAAACAGTTATAAACTATCAGCATATAACAAGACTAATTACACTTTAATACATTATAAACTCCCCTTACACATGCAGACAAACAGGCAGGGTATAACACGTCATGGACAGACGGGGAAAAGCTTGAAAGACAGTTCAGTAGTCTTTGTTCCCAGGTTCTGTTGTTGAGATGACCTTTTGACTTTTCTGCTGGCCATGTTTCTTCAGTTGTCTTTCTGTGGGTGCTTCCATTGGGTTGGTAAGAAACACAAGATGTCTGGTTCACTCACAAAAAAATCAGAACATTTGTTAAAATACACAGCTTACAACAACTGATGCAGGAAAGATAAACTGGTTCACAGTGAGTTTTGACTCTATAGAATAGACATACCATTCCTGAATTAGGAAGAGCTGAATACTTCTATCTTTTTCTCTAACTTGTTCTCAGCTCCAAGCAGTTCAGTTACCAGAGAACCACTCACACAGGCAAAAGGGAGTGGTCCATTAATAAATCAATTTCTTGTTGCCAGAAAAAGCTGCATCAGTACACATCCTTGGCTCCAAACCATCTACAAACTTAAATTACTGCTTGTTCAAATAGTAATTCACATTATGTCACAGATATCAGGCTACTTGCTTTTCAAAACTGCTGTTTCAGTTACATCTTTTATTCTGAACCTATTCAAAATGTTTTGAATTGTGGCAACAGTTAAAGGTTTTCACTGTATTTTACTGTGTTGTTCATTGTAGAGTACAAGTGCCAATAAATCATTCAAATAAATCAAATAAATGTCTGTGTGGAGTTTGCATGTTCTCCTTGTGTCTGCGTGGGTTTCCTGTGGGTGCTGCAATTTCCTCTCACAGTCCAAAGATGTGCAGGTTAGGTGGACTGGCCATGCTAAATTGCCCCCAGTGTCCAGGAATGTGCAGCTGAGGTGGATAAGCCATGGGAAATGTAGGGTTACAGGGATTGTGTGGGAGTGGG
>NW_025980012.1:5028-5849 GCF_021869965.1 Rhincodon typus | reverse complement strand
GTTGGCTCTGTGCGGCTGCGGACAGTGTACCCGCTGCGCCTGCGCACTGAATGTTGTTGCCGGCGCCAGCACATGCGCCCTGTGAGCGCCGGCAATAACGCATGCCTGGTGAGAGGGACGACACTGACACATGCGCAGCGACGGAGAACGCCGGCAGCGACACATGCGCAGTCAGATAGACGGCACCGAGACATGCGCAGTGAGCGTGGGGGCGGGGAGGTTATGCTGCGCCTGCGCTGTGGGGGCCGGCCGTCTTCGGCGTCGATCAAATTAACAAAAAAAAAGCAGCAAAAGGGGCCGGAGGCGGCGGCGGAGGAGATGGAGAAGGAGGTGACGGCGGAGGAGAGCTGAGGGCGGTGGGATTCACCCGGAGAGAGATAAAGAAAAAGAAAAAGACACTCCCCCCACTCTTAGCACAGAGACAGAAAATAAAAGGTCGGTCAATCGTTTAAAGTTAAACTAACAAATGGCTTGGTGGGTTGGAGGATGGGGCAAAACGGGGAAAAAAAGGTGACCAATGTCTTTTATTAAATTTAAAAATGCAAAAAACACAGTCGGGGGAACGATTACAGTGAGGGACGGAGGTGGTTGTTGAGGAGGGGGAGGTGGAGGGGGAGGGGTGGGGAAGGGAAAGGCTGACGGACTGTTTCCTCCTCCTCGCCTCCTATCCCCTTCCCCCGCTTGATTTCCGGCGGAGGTTCCACCGTCGAGCGCTGCGGGGCGGTGCCCATTGACGTCACATGCTTCCTTTTGGTGGTAGCGCCCGTCTGTCACCGTGATTGACAGTAGGCGCTGTCAGGTTTGGTTGCGCCCCAGGAAGG
>NW_025980012.1:3510-4913 GCF_021869965.1 Rhincodon typus | reverse complement strand
CGGGAGGGGCGGGCGTGTTGGCGGGACGCTGTCGGGAGGGGCGGGCGTGTTGGCGGGACGCTGTCGGGAGGGGCGGGCGGGTTGGCGGGACGCTGTCGGGAGGGGCGGGGGGGTTGGCGGGAAGGGGGCGGGTGGGGGGGGGGGGGGCGGGGGGTGGGGGGGGAGCGGGGAAGAGCGGGACATGCCCAGGCTTCCAAGGAATTTATTTCCTCCGACTGACATCAATTTTTTTTTAACAAAAAAAAGTCGCCCCTCATGTTGCTGTCAGTGGGATCTTACTGTGCCTAGGTGACCTCACTCGGCTGTCCCGTGGGCTGCGAAAGGCGCTACGCCAATGCACCTACGTGAAATTAACGTCTGCTGTTTCCATCTCCCTCCCTCCCTCCCTCACCCCCCTTCACCCCCACCCACCCCACATGTGCCGCAGGCCCCGGGGAGCGCCACCCGGCGATGGGGGACACAGCCGCGGGGGAGGGGTCCCTCTGCGTGATCCGGGAGGGTCTCGGCGAGGGCCTGATCGACTCCGAGGTGGCGCGCAGGACCTGCCAGGAGGTGCTGGCCAAGGTCAAGCAGCTGAGGGGGAGTTGCTCGGAAGAAGGAGGAGGAGGAGGGGGTGCCGCGGCACCGGAGGACAACGCCGAGGTGGGGAGCCCCCCTCCGGTCGCCAACGGGCTGTCGGCCTGCCGCATACGAGAGGAGGAGGAGGAGGAGGAGGGAGAGGGCGCGGCGCAGCGGGCCTGTCACACGGTGAGGGCCGCGCGCCGGCGCCAGCGTTACAACCCAGCCAGACAGTCTTGGTTGCTTCGGCTGTTCGAGTCCAAGCTGTTCGACAT
This sequence comes from Rhincodon typus, assembly GCF_021869965.1. Classification (NCBI taxonomy): domain Eukaryota; kingdom Metazoa; phylum Chordata; class Chondrichthyes; order Orectolobiformes; family Rhincodontidae; genus Rhincodon; species Rhincodon typus. Next base: position 4,080 of record NW_025980012.1, on the reverse strand, counting down.
CTCCATGGCCATCTCGTACCTGTACAACTCCAAGGAGCCTGGTGTTCAGGCCTACATCGGCAACCGTCTTTTCAGCTTCCGCCATGATGAGGTGGGCTTCTATCTGCCCCAGCTCCTCAACATGTACGTGCACATGGACGACGACGTCGGCGACGCCATCAAACCCTACGTGGTGCACCGCTGCCGCCACAGCATCGACTTCTCGCTGCAGTGTGCCTGGCTCCTGGGGGCCTACTCCTCAGACATGCACATCTCCACCCAGCACCACTCCCGCGGCACCAAGCTCCGCAAGCTCATCCTCTCCGACGAGCTGAAGCCCGTAGCGGCGGCGGGGGGCGGGGGGGTGGGGACCCGCCGGAAGGAGCCCGGGGCTGTTGCCCACCACCAACCCCCGCCGCCAGCGTCAGCCCCCGACACGGGCCTGTCCCCCTCCAAGCGCACCCACCAGCGCTCCAAGTCGGACGCGGCCGCCAGCGTTAGCCTGGGCAGCGGCCTGAAGCGGACGGCAAGCAACCCCAAGGTGGAGAGCCAGCCAGACGAGGTGAGCCCCCCGTGGTGTTTCTCCCCCCC
>NW_025980012.1:1279-2951 GCF_021869965.1 Rhincodon typus | reverse complement strand
CGCCATACAGGCCTGACTGATCGTCCATTCCCCAACAAGTCGCTGTCTAGCGGTGTTTAGAAGTTGTGTGGGCGCGGGTCGGGATTAACGTTCGATTCAGTTACATCCTGGGCCTTCGGGACGTGGTAAGGAGGGAGCGGACCTGTCAAAGCCTCATGGGATAGGGATGGTGGCCGACAGATCTGCCAACTCCATCCGCGTGCTCTCCCACCGGGAGAATGAACTCTCTCCGAGCCAGGAATTTTTTTTTAAAAATATTTTCCCCTCACCGTGACCTTCCCCCTCCCTCCCCCTTCCCTCTTGTGTCTCCTCAGCAACCTGCCAGGCTGGGCCCGGAGCGGGAGTTCATCAAGTCGTTGATGGCCATTGGCAAGAGGCTGGTGACCTTACCCACCAAGGAGCAGAAGACCCAGCGGCTCATCTCCGAGCTGTCGCTGCTCAACCACAAGCTCCCGTCTCGCGTCTGGCTCCCGACGTCTGGCTTCGAGCACCATGTGGTCCGTGTGCCCCACAACCAGGCCGTGGTCCTCAATTCCAAGGACAAGGTCCGTTACCCTCGGCCCGTCTCCTCGCAGGGAGGGCAAGGGTGGCATTTTCACAATGACCTGCAGTTGTGGGTGGGGGAGGTGAACTTTGGCAGGGCGAACAGAGGAGCTCAAACGGTGCAGGACTGTGGAAAGCTACGGGACGCGGGGATTTGGAAGAATCGCCCACCTCAGCGGGCATCTGGCGCTTGCTCAGGCAGTGCCAACGGGAAGCTGGCCTCTGTTTTGAAGGGAATGGAGGGGGAGCGGGGAGAAAAGTTGGGAGGTTTTGCTGAAACCACACCAGGATCCAGTCAAGCTGCAGCTGGGATACTGCAGATGGTTTTGGGGCCCCGTATCCAAGCAGAGATAGTCCGGGGAACGTTCACTCGGCTGATCCCGGGTACAGAGGGACTGTCGGATGAGGGAATGGGTTGAGTAGGTTGGGGCCTGGAGTTTAGAAGAATTAGAGAGGACTTTATTGAAGATTCTTAGGGAGATATGAACAGGGGAGATGAGGGCAGTGTGCTCTCCCCCCCCTTGTGTGGGGGAGAGTCTAGGATCAGAGGGGGCATCATCTCCGAGTAAGGGGGTCCCCCGTTGAAGACAGAGATGGCGAGGAATTCCTTCTCCCTCCGAGGCGAGGGGAATCCGGGGAATTCTTTCCCGCTCTCGAGGCTGGGTCATGAAGGGTGTTGAAGGCTGAGACAGAGCTTTAAAGGGGGACCGAGGGGGGAAAAGACACGACGGAGGGAGTTGAGGGTGATGAGAGCAGCCGTTGACTGTTGAAGGGCTGAATGGCCTGGTTCTAGCCCAGCGGTGAGTGATGTGTGTGTCTGTCCTCGGCCCCCCCGGCAGGTTTTCCCAGACGTGACCATCCTGTTCAGCGACGTGGTGAAGTTTAATGAGATTTGTATCCACATCACGCCGATGCAGGTGGTAGACATGTTGGACGAGATCTACATCGTCTTCGACACTCTCAGTGAGAAGCACAATGTTTATAAGGTAACCCACCGCGGGCCTGCGACCAGCCCTCCACTGTCCCCAGTCTCACCCCAGCACCGCGATCCCTCCGGGTCAGACTCCCTCCCAGTGCCCTCGCACACCCGGGCCCCCACACGCACACACACCCGGGCCCCCACACGCAC
>NW_025980012.1:0-1179 GCF_021869965.1 Rhincodon typus | reverse complement strand
GAACGCAAACAACAGGGCGATGGGGTTCCGGTTCTGTGTGAGTGTGTCACTCCCCTGACTGTCCTGTCGTCTTTACCAGGCTCCCTACCTGATCTACGTGGAGGTGTTGGAGTGTGAGAACCTGGAGACGTCCCCTGTGCCCGCCCGTATCCCCGAGATCCGGATCCGGAGCACGCGCTCGGTGGAGAACCTTCCAGACTGTGCCCGCGAGCAGAGGCCTGTCAGTTTCAGCACCGTGCCCAACTACGACAACGACGATGAGGCCTGGTCAGTGGATGACATCGGGGAGCTGCAGGTCGAGGTGAGCTCCCGGGGCTAGTTGGGGGTTCGGAGAGCTGTATAGCATGAAAACTGGCCCTTCGGCCCAACCCATCCATGCTGACCCAGACATCCTGAACTAATCTAGTCCCATTTGGCCCCTATCCCTCTAAACCCTTCCTATCCATGTCCCCATCCAGATGCCTTTCAAATGTTGTAACTGTACCAGCCCCCACCCACTTCCTGTGGCAGCTCATTCCACACACGCACCACCCTCTGCGTGAAAAAGTTACCCCTCGGGTCCCTTTCCCCCCTCACCTTAAACCTATGCTCCTCTAGTTTTGGACTTCCCCTACCCCTGGGGAAAAAGACCTTGGCTATTCACCCTATCCATGCTCCTCATGATCACCCCAAGTCCTCCAACACTCCAGGGAAAATAGCCCTGGCCTATTCTAAGTCTCCCTGTCGCTGAAACCCTCCAACGTCCTTGTAAATCTTTTCTGAACCCTTTCAGGTTTAAGTACGTGTTTTATCTCTGTGAGGTGCCCCCCCACCGCCTTGCCCCAGACCTCGGTCTCTGTGGCGTTGCCAGGAAAAGCTACTGGGTGCCAACCCTGGGACAGCGCCGCACTCCCTTGGCGCCAAACCTCCACCCTGAGGTGTGTCACTGTGTTAACGTTATGTGCCTGCAGCGTGTTGTCCCTAATCCTGTTTCTGATCTCTCCAACCCCCCCAGCTTCCAGAAATCCACACCAACAGCAGCGATAACATCTCACAGTTTTCTGTGGATAGCATCACCAGCCAGGAGAGCAAGGAGCCTGTCTTTATAGCAGCTGGGGATATCAGGTAACCCCGCATCCCCTCTTCACCCCCCCCCCACCCCAATTACCCTCCCTCACACCGTCTGTCTCTCTCTCTCTC
>NW_025980011.1:0-5850 GCF_021869965.1 Rhincodon typus | reverse complement strand
CTTCATCAGAAATTTCTGATGAAGGGTCTAGGCCTGAAACGTCAGCCTTCCTGCTCCTATGATGCTGCTTGGCCTGCTGTGTTCATCCAGCTCTACACCTTGTTATCTCAGGCTGTTAATTCCATTGACTGGCAACAGAGTCAGCACAGTAGAAGAAGCCTTCACCCTGACTGGGGGCTGAAGATCCACATTGTGATGTTGGATGATTTCAATAGGCTCAAGAACAAACTCAGTTGCATGAGAGGGGTTTATTCATCAGCATGTCCCAGGGATATTCTCGGTCAGGCCAGGACCCCACATTATGCATGGGAGGTAAGATCAGACCAGACTCTAGTAGCAGATCCCTCAACACTAATTGTAGAATCCCAACTTGTGCCAAATCCTATTAACAAAATAATCATTTCAGGTTTCAATTTCTAATCTGTGTTTAGAACATTTTCCATTTGTAGTTACTTCCGTGCATCTGTGGTGGAGTGAGTGAATAAACATTTGAAAGGGGTGGATGTGGTGCCAATAAAGCGGGCTGTTTTGGCCTGGATGGTGTCAAGCTTCTTGAGTGTTGTTGAAGCTGTATCCATCCAGGCAAGTTGGGGGTATTCCATCGTATTCCTGACTTGTGCCTTGTAGATGAAGGACAGGATTTGAAGAGTCAGGAGGTGAGTTACCTGCTGCAGTATTCCTAGCCTCTGACCTGCTCTTGTAGCCACTCTGTTAATGTGGTGGGTCCTGTTCAGTTTCTGACTGATGGGGTTGGTGGTCAGGATTCAGAAATGGATATGCCATTACTTGTAAATGGAACGTGATGAAAGTCTCTTTCTTATTAGAGATGGTCTGTGCCTGGTATTTGTGTTGTTGTCCTATACACTGTTTGCTACTTTCCTAGGCTTGTGTTATCTGCCTAATTATGCCACAAATAATGAGATCCTGTTTATTATTAGTCAGCATTGGTCCTAACATTGGGCTCAGGGATGATCACTGCATGCCTCCATCTCAGCTGATTCACTACCACTCACTGCTTTCTACCTCTGCATCAGAATGGCATCCACACATTTGACTGCTTCAATTTTAATCCGCAGTTTTAAGGTGACAGGATAAGTTCAGTTCAGCAATTCAAGTATTTGGCTTTTGATAAGAGGCTACATCAACCACTAATAATCAGCTGAAACAATTATCTCAGGAACATTAGCTGCATGGCACACACGGAAACACAGACTGCACAGTGCACGTGGGAACACTGTTTGCACATGGGAACACAGACTACACACAGTCCATCCAGGAATACAGACTGTGCACACGGATAAACAGACAACATCCAGGAACACAAAACTCAACGGCGTACACAGTGCACACGGGAAAAGAGACAGCACATGGGAGCACAGACTGCACACAGGAACTCAGACTGCTTGGTGCACACAGGAACAGAATCTACAGATCACACAGACTGATAGGCTGTGCAAGTGAATTATTTGTATGGACTGGGCAGTAGATGCGTCAATGTAAATTGGATGATGTGTAGCTGCAAATTAGGAACTTGCTGCTGATGTCACTCTATAGCTTGGTAACAGGTCAACGTGGCTTCTATTAGTTCCTATTTCTAATAAACAGCTCACTGCCAGATTTCCTAACAAGACTTTGTGACACTTACAGATGTCAGGATTTCAGACCAACCAGTTTCTTGTTAATCACAAGGAAGTGCTGAGTCAATGTCTGATTGTTTGGGGTGAATACTGGCCCTTTTGTTTGAGCTGAGAGGGAGACAGACATCACTTATTGGAGGCAGTGCAGAAAAGATTCACTAGGCTGATCCCAGGGATGGAGGGACTGTCTTCCGAGGAGAGGTTGGGCCTGCATACATTGGAGTTTAGAAGTATGAGAAGCAACCTTATTGAAAAAGACAAGCTGCTTAGAGAACTTGACAAGAGAGATAGCCTTTCTGCTCCTATGATGCTGCTTGGCCTGCTGTGTTCATCCAGCCCTGCACCTTGTTGTCGCAAGAGAGATAGGAGGTTGTTTCCCTGTGAGTGTGTGTCTTGGACCAGAGTGTATAATCTCATAAACAGGGTCTGTACATTTCAGACTGAGATGGGAAGGAATTTCTTCTCTCAGACAGTAGTAAATCGGTGGAATTCTTTACTGCAGAGGCTTGGTCATTAAGTATTTTCAAGGCTGAGGTAGACAGATTTTTAATCAGTAAGGGAACCAAGGCTTAGGGGGTAAAGGCAGGAAAGTGTTGAGGATTATCAGATCACCCACGATCTCTATACATGGTAGAGCTAACTCAATGGACTGAATAGCCAAGTTCTGCTCCTATCTTACGTTGTCTAATTTCCCCTTACAAACTGCCCATCATACATGCAGTGTGCATGGGGGAACTGATGGTAAGTGTTTATTCCAGAGGTCAGGTTGCAAGACCAAGACCAGCAGATGCCTGGAGTGGATGGGGATGGTGATGGAGGGAGGGTGGGTGGATGGATGGGTAGGGTCTGCTTTGGGTGCCTAACACTTTGCATCAAGGACTTCTGGTGCCTGGGAAATGGGGTCCAAACTGGGCCAGGAGGAAAATATTGGATGATTTGCCAGAGCCACTGTTGGGTTACCAGTGACTGTGGTCCCAACTGGAATCTGGAATGGCTGTCAGGTAGAATAGCACAGAACAAACCTGAAAGGTGTTGTGGCACAGAGGTAGTGTTCCTATAGCTGGGTCAGGAGGTCCAAGTTCAGGTCCACAGGTGTGTCAGATCTCTGAACAGGGTGATCTACACATATTGGACACACAGCTGGGTTGGAAGAGAGCAATACAATAGGTAAGTAGAACAAAGATGGATTGCTGGATTTCTAACCATTGCAGCCCTAATGAATGAGAGAATATGGCTGAGTCTACATCAAGAGGCTTCCTCTCAAATTGGTCCCCAGGATGAAGCAGTGTTTCATTCACCGATAACAGACAGAGATATACGAGTCCTGTGTACAGGACAACCATCTTACTCAGACTGACAGCCCAGGAACAATGGAAAAGAACGTCCACATCTTCTCCATGTCCACTGTATCTAGGCCTCTTAGTATTCTGCAAGATTCTATCAGATTTCCCCCCCTCATCCTTCCAAACTCCATTGAGTACAAGCCCAGAGTCCTCAAGTACTCATACAGCAAGCCCTTCATTCACAGGATCATCCTTGTAAACTTCCTCTGGACATCCTCCAATGCCAGAACATCCTTCCTTAAATATGGGGCCCAAAACTGCTCATAATATTCAAAACGCAATTTGACCAGAGCCTAGTACTGCTCAGACTAGGAGACTGCAGTTTCCTTTTCCTTCTTAAGGCCAGGTTTATCCCAGTTGTCAATGCATGAATGCATGCAAACCCTTCTGAGGAAAGGTCAGTGGACCTGAAACATTAACTGATTTCTCTCCACAGATGCTGTCGGACCTGCTGAGCTTTTCCAGCAACTTAATAAGACCAAAAGACATAGGAGCAGAAATTAGGCCATTCAGCCCATCAAGTCCGCTCCGCCATTCAATCATGGCTGATAAGTTCCCCAACCCCATTCTCCTGCTTTCTCCCTGCAACCCTTGATAATCAAGAACCTATCTATCTCTGCCTTAAATGTACTCAATGACCTGGCCTCCATAGCCTTCTGTGGCAGTGAATTCCATAGATTCACCACTCGCTGGCTGGAGAAGTTTTGCCTTATCTCCATTCTAAAAAGGCCTCCCCTTCACTAAGGCTGTGGCTTCGAGTCCTAGTCTCTCCAACCAATGGAAACATCTTCCAAACATCCACTCTGTCCAGGCCATTCAGTATTCTGAAAGTTTCAATTAGATCCCCCCTCATCCTTCTAAACTCCAATGAGTATAGTCCCAGAGTCCTCAAACATTCCTCATTGGCCCCAGGAATGGAAAGCTTAACATTCTCATGAACCTCCTCTGAACCCGCTCCAGGGCCAGTACATCCTTCCTGAGATATGGGGCCCAAAACTGCACATGATACTCCAAATGTGGCCTGACCAGAGCCTTCTAAGACATCAGTATTACATCCCTGTTTTTATATTCAAGTCCTCTCAAAATAAATGCCAACATTGCATTTGCCTTCCTGACTCAACCTGCACATTTACCTTGAGAATTCTGGACTAGAACTCCCAAGTCTCTTTGCACTTCAGACTTCTGAATTTTATCCCCATTTAGAAATAGTCCATGCTTTTATTCTTCTTACCAAAGTGCATGACCTCACACTTTCTCACATTGTACTCCATCTGCCACTTCTTTACCCACTCTCCTAACCTGTTCAAATCCTTCTGCAGCCTTACCACCTCCTCAATACTACCTGTCCCTCCACCTACCTTTGTATCATCTGCAAACTCAGCCAGAATGCCCACAGTTCCTTCATCAAGATCATTAATGTACAAAGTGAAAAGTTGTGGTCCCAACACTGACCCTTGCGGAACACCACTTGTCACCGGCTGCCATCCTGAAAAAGACTCCTTTATCCCCACTCTGCTTTCTGCCAGACAGCCAATCTTCTATCCATATTAGCACCTTGCCTCTAACACTGTGGGCCCTTATCTTACTCAGCAGCCTCCTGTATGGCACCTTATCAAAGGCCTTCTTGAAGTCCATGTAAATAACATACATTGACTCTCCTTCGTCTACGCTGCTCGTTCTAGCAGATTTGTCAGGCATGACCTCCCCTTAACGAAACCATGCTGACTTTGCCCTATTTTACTATATACACTTACAAATATTCAGAAATCTCATCCTTTAAAATGGACTCCAAAATCTTACTTATGACAGAGGTAAGGCTAATCGACCTGTAATTTTCCATCTTTTGCCTTACTCCCTTTTTAAACAGGGGGTCACATTAGCAATTTTCCAGTCCTCTGGGACCCTCCCTGACTCTAGCCATTCCTCAAAGATCACCACTAATGCTTCCACTATCTCTTCAGCTATCTTCTTTAGAACTCTGGGGTGTAGTCCATCTGGTCCAGGTGATTTGTCCACCTTCAGGCCAATCAGTTTTACTAGCACCTTCTCCTTGGTAACAGCCACCATTCTCAGCTCTGCTCCCTGACTCTTGAATTTTTGGGATATTACTCGTGACTTCCATCATGAAGACTGACACGAATTATTCAGTTCCTCAGCCATTTCCTTGTCCCCCACTACTATCTCACCACTGTCATTTTCCAGTGGTCCAATGTCCACTTTTGCCTCTTTACATACCTAAAGAAACTCTTACAGCCTTCATTTATATTACTGGCTAGCTTACCCTCATTTAATCATCTTCCTTTTTTTGTTGCCCTCTGTTGGTCTTTGTAAGCTTCCCAGTCCTCTGGTTTTCCACTGCCCTTCGCCACATTAGATGCTTTCTCTTTTGCTTTTATGCAATCCCTGACTTCCTTAGTCAGCCATGGTTGCCTCATCCTCCCTGTACAATGCTTCTTTTTCCTAGAGATGAATTTTTGCTGTGTCTCCTGAATTACTCTCAAAACTTCTGCCATTGCTGTTCCACCGTCTTTCCTGCTAGGCTCCTCTTCCAGTCAATTCAGCCCAGCTCCTCCCTTATACGCATGTAGTCACCTTTATTCAGCTGTAATACTGTTACCGCTGATTCTAATCTTCTCCCTCTCAAATTGCAGAGTAAATTCTATCTTATGATCACTGCCTCCTAAGGGTTCCTTTACCTGAAGCTCCCTTATCAAGTCTGCCTCATTGCACAACGCTAAATCCTGTATTACCTGTTCCCCTGTGGGCTCCACCACAAGCTGCTCCAAAAACCAGTCTCAGACATTCCACAAACTCATTTACGTACAATCCACTACCAACATGATTTCCCCAGTCCACCTGCATATTGAAAT
>NW_025980010.1:0-5850 GCF_021869965.1 Rhincodon typus | reverse complement strand
CCAGCTCTACACCTTGTTATCTCCTGTACACCAGTGTCTAGATTAATTTCTCTCTTGGTACAGATGTAAAGTTTTTAAATATCTCAGCCTTGCACCCCACCCCTTACAAACATAGTTTCCCTTTGTAATCCCTAATTAGCCCCTCTCCAACCCAGCAGCCCATCCATCTACAATCAGCACCTTAGTCTCTCTCTCGAGATCCAGGAAGCTCTGGATTTGGTCGCCCTACCTTTACTCTGAGGGAATATATTTTGACTGTATGCTACTTTCTGCCAACCTTTCCAATTCGATTCTTACCCCACTGGGTTACAACAGGGTCTGGAATTACAGGACAAAAAACACATGACAGTATCCACCCTTGCAGTAGCTTTCATAAACTCTCTGGTGAGGGTATGGTTTTTCTAACTTATTTGGTTAATTATCTTTAAATTAAACAGATAGCCTGGAATTAGAGAAGCCAAAGTGATCAGGAGCAGATCATCCAGCCAAAGAGGTACAGGGGGCCTTGGTTTAACATGTCATCTGAAAAGCTGGCCCTCCTGCCAGAGCAGCACTCCCTCAGAATGACACTGGAAAATATCCACTGAGATCATGAGCTCACTGGGAGCAACACTGGCTAACATTTCGGGATCCCCAGGTAATAGAAGCAAAAGTGTGGACGGTGGAGATCTGAGATAAAAAAAAAGTATTGGAGAAACTCAGCAGGTCTGACAGCATCTGTATAGAGAGAGTGACAGTGAGTGAGAAGTTAACATCAAGTCCAGTAAGACTCTTCTTTAGAACTCAAGGAGCTGGAAAATGAAATCCCAAAGAGAATAGCGAAACAGGCATGCCAGGTTAGCCTCTCAGGGACCAGGAACCCCAGTTTGGAAAATAAAAATTGGACTCAATTTCAGTTTCAACTCCCTGGCTTTCCTGTCCAAGTTTTTTTTTCAGGTCCCAGCACAGGAGCTGCTGGACTCTTAATCAGCTCTATCCCTGCAATCGGCCTTTTATAATAAATCCGTGTGGTTTTGTTCTTGAGCAGTGGTTCCACTCTCTGGTTTAAAGTCAGAGTCATTGCTACGTATGACCATAAAGGAACGGTAGAAGGCCAGATACCCTTTCCAATATTTATTTAGCACCTGCTCAATCAGCATCTCAAATCCATTTCCTTTGTATCCCATGGCACAAGCTTACAACCCACTGGCCTGGTTAAAGGTGCCCGATTTCCTTCTAAAACGGCCTGACCATACCATCAGGACGTTCAGGAAGATGACCAGGAAAAACAGACTTCCCTTTACCTTCCAGCTCCAAGGCCAACACTGCATTCTCCTTAAAAAAAAACCAAGAGCACTGCAAATGCTGTAAATCAGAAACAAAAACTGAAGTGACTGGAAGCTCAGCAACTCTGGCAGCATCTGTGGAGATAAATCAGAGTGAACATTTCAGGTCGAGTGACCCTGCCTCAAAACTGTTCTGTGGCAGGGTCACTCAACCCAAAATGTTATTCGATTTATCTGTGCAGATGCTGCCAGACTTAATGAGCTCTCCCAGCAACTACTACAGTCTTAGGACTGCTCATACTGGCAGCCAAATCCTCCCAATACCACCCCCCAACATTCTTCACCACTGGCCAGCCCTCTCCCCTCCCTTTCCCATCTCATGTGCCCCTCTCTTTATCTACCCCATGCTCCTTTTCCTTTCCTCCAGCCACTGTGTTTTCTCCTTCTCTACCCGACCCTCCCTTTTAATCCAAAATTCCTACCACACCCCTCTCACGCCCCCCCCCCCCCCCCCCCCCCCCCCCCCCCCCCCCCCCCCCCCGCCCCACGCCACTCCACCTCACCTCACGCCCCATCCCCCCCTCCCAACCCTGGGCTGACCTTGACGGTGACTTTCGGGCCTTTCTTCCTATCCTCGGCCTGCGAGACCCGGGGAAGCAGCAGGAGGCTGAAGGCGGTAATCAGGAACGTAGCGGCAGCAACCAGCAGCTTCATCTTCCAGCGGGAGACATGCATCCGGGCACTGGGAGGTCATGTCAGCGGGAATAACCTCACCAGGAGGTGGGGCCCGGGCCGACAGCGAGGCTTGAGGGGCGGCGCCACCCCGCAACATGGCGGCTGGAAGGGACCACCGCAAGCCCGAAGGGGTCGCAGAACAACATACCTAAAATTGCGGCAGGACCTAGGCCGCTGTAAAACTCGCACTAACACGCGTACAAATAGTAATATAAATTTCTAATGTATTACATAATACATAAGATCATCATGTCTGCTCACATGATGTCCAAATCTTGTGATTGAGCTTTAAGTGAACCCCTATCCTTCGTCTAGTCCATCCGAAGACCAACTCCCTCGATGTACGCATGCGCTCAATGTAGGATCGTCCATTTTGCATGGAGGAGTATCTAGAAATGAATAACCTTGAGGAAAAGATCTAATGTTAATTAAAATATAGATATAAAGAAAGAATAATAAGATAAACTATCAAATATTAAATAATATTTAAATTTATTTTAATATTTCCTCACTAAGACTTTTCAGCAGTGGATGAAAGATTACCCCTATCCATTGTGGTATATTTGGAAACCTGGCCGACTGCATGCCACGTTACCGATTTGCGACTGGCCACGTGGCCACCAGACGGCGACCAATCAGAAATGACAGGCTGTTGTGATCAGCCAATGGAAAATAGCGGGCCTGTCCGCTGCGTGCGTCCACGTGGGCCGATTTCTGTGGTTTCTGGACTAACCAGGAATGCGTGTTGGTGCTGTTGCTGGGCAGATTTGGGTAGTGGGCAGGCATTGGGGAGTGGGCTAGACAATAGAAGATTCCCGTGACTGAGCTCAGTTTGGAGAGTTTAGATTGGGCACTGAGGGCTCAATAACAAATACCACATTAACACTGGGGAGACCCTGGAGTCAGGCCTTTGAGGTGGAATTAATGGATTCATTGAACATAAAACAGCACCTTTGGCTCATGATGTTGTGCCAAATTAAACTCCTTTCTACCTGCCCTTGATCCATATCCCATCATTCTTTGCATATTCATGTGCTTATCTAAAAGTCCCTTAAATGCCCCTAAGTGTATCTGCCACCACTTACCCCTTAGGTCCCTTACAAATCTTTCTCCTCTCATCTTAAACCTATGCCCTCCAGTTTGGGACTCCCCTACCCTGGGGAAAAGGCCTTGACCATTCACCCTATCCATGCCCCTCATGACTTTATTAACCTCTATTAGGTCACCCATCTCAGCCTCCGATTGTCCAGGGAAAATAGTCCCAGCCTATTCAGCCTCTCCCTATAACTCAAAAACTTAGAAAAAAATAGTTTGTGGACTAAATGGTCTCACCTGGTGCTAATTAATCCTAAATGGTTATATTGTACTATCAGAGGATGGAAGGATGCAACCATCTCTATGAGTAATTATGTCTTTTTAGGAGACATGAAGAGTATAATAAACCCCTGTTCTTCTCCCCTCATTGGTCTTCTTTCTCCAGAAGCAGATTTAATTTCCTGAACCCAATAATCTTTATCATTAACTTTAACCATTTCATGGGCTCATGTGGTAGTGTCCCTACCCCTGAGCCAGATGATCTTGGCTCAAATCCCACCGCTCTGGAGGTGTGTTCTAGGATCTCTGAACAGGTTGGTCGAAATATCAATAAAACATTATTAGCTTTTATAAAACATAATTCTATCATGTTTTGATCTGCAAGAACCCACTGCAGCGTGTCATCAATATTTCAATGATATCTCTCTCCCTGGAAATTCTACCACCAGGATACACAGAGGGAAAACAGAATTGAGGGTGTTGTTAATATTTTAACTCCCATGAAGGAGAGGTGATGTAAAGGGAACCCCAGAGAGGAGACTCTGCCTGTGTATACAGAGCAGGTCGAAAGGAATTTGGTTCATGTGTGAACGTGGCAAGGAATGGGGAAAGAGCTGCTCCTTTTTCTATTTATTTCAGGCTCCAGAGTCTGTAGAAGGCACAGTTTTGTTTTCCAAGGAACAGAGGGTAACCTAGAGAGAGCATTAAGAGTTGGAGGAACTTAGTAATTGTGATCTGAGTTGGTGGGTTCAATACGTTCAGAGGGGGTTGAGATAGTAAAACAAAGACAGTAAGTGATTGATTGACGAGCAGTTTCTTTTTCTGATGTCAATGTTATTTGTGTAAGTGTAATGTTAGTTGAAATAATAACAATAAGAATCTGAAATTTTTAGGAAGGCTTTATAAGTCCTAGTAAGGTTGACTAAACCATAAGCAGTAACAATGATTAGGACATAAGAACATAAGAACTAGGAGCAGGAGTAGGCCGTCTGGCCCTTCGAGCCTGCTCCGCCATTCAATAAGATCATAGCTGATCCTTTCGTGGACTCATCCACTTACCCGCGTTCTCACCGAATCCCTTAATTCCTTTATTGTTCAAAAAAAATCTACATTTTTTTAAAAGCGTTTACTGAAGTAGCATCAACTACTTCACTGGGCAAGGAATTCCATAGATTAACAACCCTCTGGGTGAAGAAATTCCTTCTCAGTTCAGTCCTAAATCTGCTCCCTCTAATCTTGAGGCTATGCCCTCTAGTCCTAGCTTCACCTGCCAGTGGAAACATCCTCTCTACTTCTATCTTATCTATTCCCTTCATAATTTTATATGTTTCTATAAGATCCCCCCTCAATCTTCTGAATTCCAATGAATATAATCCCAATCTACTCAGTCTCTCCTCATAAGCCAACCCCCTCAACTCCGGAATCAACCTAGTGAACCTCCTTTGCACCCCCTCCAGTGCTAGTACATCCTTTCTCAAGTAAGGAGACCAAAACTGCACACGCTACCCCAGGTATGGCCTCACCAGCACCTTGTACAGCTGCAACATAACCTCTCTGCTTTTTATTTCAATCCCTTTAGCAATGAAGGACAAAATTCCATTTGCCTTCCTAATTACTTGTTGTACCTGCAGACCTACCTTCTGTGATCCATGCACAAGGACACCCAGGTCCCTCTGCATAGCAGCATGCTGCAATTTTTTACCAGGGGTTTATTTGTTATTAATTTAAAATGTTATTAATTAGGTATTTAAAAAGACTTCTGGCTTTTCAGCAATATGACCAAATAATTAAACATAAATTAATTCACTCATAATAATAATGGCAGGGCAGCTGAAGTGTTGCAACTGCAGTATGTGGGAGCTGCTGGATGATCCATGGCAAACACTTTGAAGTGAATGTCTGCAGCTCAGGGTGATTTGTCTCAGAGTCACTGAGCTAGAAGCTGCACTACAGACATTGACACTCTAGACAATTAGATGAATTGACGTAACAGCCTTTTGAATGTATGAATCAGAGCAGGAGTAGGCCATTTGACCCCTCATTCCAGCCTACCTCAGTCAACTTCACACTCCCATCTACCTGTGATGTTAATGGATAAGACCTTTATACTGTTTGCTTTATGACAGGCAGAGTAAACACATTGCGGCAATTAGTTTAGATTTGACTTCAGAACAGGGGGTTCAAGCTTTTAGTTCAGATGCATCAAGAGTTCAGTTCAGTTTGGGTGGTTGGGGGGGGTGTTATTTCAGTGGAAGTAGTTTCTATCCCATGAAGCTTTTAAGCCAGGAGAGTTGGGATAGAAAACTTCATGTTACTAGAACCGAGAAAATATAGACCATTAGAACTGTGAAAGATTCATGTAATCAGACTCAGAAAAGAATTACAAAACTGTCTCTACAGTTCAAGAGAAAGAAATGGGAACAGCACCCATTCAGTTAAGATTGTAAAAGGTCAGTATGATGGATGGTGTTAGGAAACAGGGTTAAAGTTTGAATCAGAGATAGTAGGAACTGCAGATGCTGGAGAATCCGAGACA
>NW_025980009.1:5441-5850 GCF_021869965.1 Rhincodon typus | reverse complement strand
CCCACACACCAGGCCTTGTTACCACATAGCCTGCCAGTACACACCCCACTGTTGTTAGTCACTACCAGTCCCTTTTAACAACTATTCACCCTCCCAGCCTGATCGTTATCAACTCCTTTGTCTGTCCAACTTTCTTTCCTCTCTTTGTGCCCTATCGTATTCTTTACTCTCTATCCTACCCACCTCCTTATTTTCGGCATATAAACTGACATTTTCCCAGCCGCCATCACTTCTGAGGAAGGATCACTGGACCCCAAACATTAACTCTGTTTTTTCATTCACAGATGCTGCCAGACCTGCTGAGCTTTTCCAGCAACTTTATTTTTGCTCCGAGAATATAATTTGTTGCCTTGTAACATTTAATGGTTTTAGGAGGAGGGCAGTCACACGTTAGAGGCGGGGAATAGTG
>NW_025980009.1:4018-5341 GCF_021869965.1 Rhincodon typus | reverse complement strand
GGAGGAGTGGATAGGTGGGAGGAAGGACAGGTAAGGGAGGCGGGGACGAGCTGGGCTGGTTTTGGGATGCAGTTGGGGGCGGGGAGATTTTGAACCTTCTGAAGTCCACATTGATACCATTGGGCTGCAGTGTTCCCAAGCAAAATATGAGGTGCTGTTCCTGCAACCTTCGGGTTGCATCGTTGTGGCACTGGAGTAGGCCCAGGATGGACATGTCGTCCAAGGAGTGGGAGGGGGAGTTGAAGTGGTTCACGACTGGGAGGTGCAATCATTTGTCGCGAACCGAGCGTAGATGTTCCACAAAGTGGTCTCTGAGCCTTTGCTTGGTTTCCCCGATGTAGCGGAGGCCAAATCAGGAACAGGGGATACAATATATCACATTAGCAGATGTGCAGGTGAACATCTGTTTGATGTGGAAGGTTTTCTTGCGGCCTGGGATGGGGGTGAGGGGGGAGTGTAGGGGCAGGTATAGCACTTCCTGCAGTTGCAGGGAAAAATGCCAGGGGTGGTGGGGCTGGTGGGCATTGTGGAGCTGACAAGGGAGTCACGGAAAGAGTGGTCTCTCTGGAAGGCAGATAAGAGTGGGGAGGGAAAAATGTCTTTGGTAGTGGGGTCAGATTGCAGGTGGCAGAAGTGCTGGAGGATGATGCGTTGGATCCGGAGGTTCGTGGTGTGGTATGTGAGGAGAAGGGGGATTCTATTTTTGTTGTTATTGCAGGGAGGGACTGTGAGGGATGAGTTGTGGGAAATGCGAAAGATTCAGTCGACGGGGTTTTCGACCACTGTGGAGGGGAAGTTGTGGCCCTTCAAAAACAAAGACATCTGGGATGTCCGGGATTGGAATGCCTCATCTCGGGAGCAGATGCGGTGGAGGAAAAGGAATTGGGAACAGGGGATGGAAATTTTGCAGAAAGGTGGGTGAGAGGAGGTGCGTTCTACGTAGCTGTGGGAGTCGGTCGGCTTGAAATGGATTTCGGTTTCCAGGTGGTTTCCAGAGATGGAAACAGAGAGGTCCATGAAGGAGAGTGAGGTATCAGAGATGGTCCACATGAACTCAAGGTTGGGGTGGAAGGTGTTGGTGAAGTGGATGATCTGTTCGAGCTCCTCGTGGGAGTACGATGCAGCACCGATACAGTCATCAATATAACGGAGGAAGAGGTGGGGTACAGGGCCAGTGAAGCTTCGGAAGAGGGATTGTTCCACGTATCCTACAAAGAGGCAGGCATAGCTTGGGACCATGCGGGTACCCATGACCACCCGCTATGTCTGTAGGAAGTGGGAGGAATTGAGGGAGAAGTTGTTAAGGGTGAGGACGAGTTCAGC
>NW_025980009.1:254-3918 GCF_021869965.1 Rhincodon typus | reverse complement strand
TGGGTAGTGTCACGGAAGTAGGTGGGGAGTTCCTGGACCAAGGGGGAGAAAATGGAGGCGAGATAAGTGGAGATAAGTTCAGTGGGGCAGGAGCTGGCGGAGACAATGGGTTGACCAGGGCAGTCAGGTTTGTGGATTTTGGAAAGGAGATAGAAACGGGCAGTGCGGGGTGGGTGAGGAACGATGAGCGTGGAGTCTGTGGGTCACCTGAAGTGATGAGATTGTGGATGGTTTGGGAGATGATGTTTTGGTGGTCGGGGGCGGGGTCATGATCAAAGGGGCGGTAGGAGGAGGTGTCAGAGAGCTGGCCCTGGCCTCGGCGATGTGGAGGTCAGTGCGCTATACTACAACTGCGCCTCCCTTGTCCGCGGGTTTTATAGTGAGGTTGGGGTTGGAGCGGAGGGAGCGGAGTGCTGCATGTTCTGTGGGAGGAGAAGTTGGAGCAGGTGAGAGGGGTGAAGAGATTGAGGCAATTGATGTCTCGACGGCAGTTGGAGATGAAGAGGTTGAGGAAGGGTAGGAGGCCTTGGGGTGGTGTCCAGGAGGAGGGGGTGTGTTGGTGGTGGGAGAAGGGGTCAGTAGAGGGACGGTTAAAGATAATAGCCATTTAAGCTGGAAATCACAGCCAAGCAATTGAAGATGTTAATAGTTTATCTCAATGGCACAGCACATGCACTCAACATCCTACAGTTGAGGCAAGTCCCTTGCATTTGTTCAAAACTGAAAAATTTCCCTGTGTAATCAGTAAAGTTAACCAGAATGTGATAAATCCAAACTCAGCTGAAATCTGGCATGCAAAATGTGACCCAAAATCTGGGCATGACTTCGGTCTTGTGTAATGGGTAGAGTGCCTCTGTGCGAGATCTCTGGATTAAATTCCCATCCCTGAACCTGTGATAATGTCACTAGCTCTGGACCAAAAGTTCTGGATTCAAGTCCTGCCAGTCGCAGAGGTGTGTCACAGCATGTCAGAACAGGTTAATAAGCAAATATACAGGAGAGTAATATTGCAGATTCAGGGGCTATCTCAGTGTGGTAGTCGTGTCTCCACTTCTGGGCATAAAGGTCTAGATTCAAATCCCACAGACGTGTTTCATAATATGTCTGAACAAATTGGTTAATTTTTTTCTAGACTTGTGATTTGATCGAGAAGGAAGCGGTATCAATGTTGAATTTCAGAATTCAGGCCCGGGATAACAGAAAGCACAGTCATTCGTGTTGATTGGAGTAAAATGTGCAGCTTACATATGTTTATAAAATCATGAAGGGCATGGATAGGGTGAATAGTCAGGGTCTTTTTCCGAGAGTATGGGGAGTCAAAAATTAGAAGGCACAGGTTTAAGGTGCGAGGGGAAAGATTTTAAAAACATATGAATGAACTGCCAGATGAAGTGCTGGAGTTTTGTGAAAACACCATTTTAAAGGTATCTGGATGGGCATATAAATTGGAAGGGTTCAGAGGTATACAGACCAAACGCTGGCAAATAGGATTAGATTTCGGATACCTGGTCAGCATGGACATGTTGGACGAAAGGATTTATTCCCATACTCTACATCTTTATGATTCATTCATTCAATTGATCAAGATCTCTTTGTGATCTTGGATAACCTTCCCTGTCTACCGTTCAAATAATCTCAGTGTCATACGTAAACTTGCTACCCATGCCTTCTATAATTTTTATCTAAATCATTTATTTAAATGACAAACAAAAGTAAATCCAGCACTGATGCCTGTGGATCACCGCTAATCACAGGCTTCCAGTCTGAAAAACAATCCTCCATGACCACCCTGTATACACACACACACACACAGACACAGCCGTGT
Organism: Rhincodon typus; assembly: GCF_021869965.1. Lineage (NCBI taxonomy): Eukaryota > Metazoa > Chordata > Chondrichthyes > Orectolobiformes > Rhincodontidae > Rhincodon > Rhincodon typus. Next base: position 2,093 of record NW_025980009.1, on the reverse strand, counting down.
CTTTAAGACAGAGATAGATACGTTTTGATTAATAAGCAGATCAAGGGTTATGGTGAGAAGGCAAGAGAATTGCTTTGAGAAACATTTCAAGCATAATCGAAAAGTAGAGCAGACTTGATGGGCCAAAAGGCTAATTCGGCTCCAACTTATTATGCTGTCTGGTCTGAAGGTATAGGGAATATTTTCCCAAGAAGAGCAGCGATTGGCTGAGATTGATAAATACTTAACTGAACAGAGTCAATCTGAATGTGGAGTAGGTTTGAGGGAATGAATGGCCGACATCTGCTCCTATTTGTTGTGCTCTTTAAAGAGGAGGTAACTTGCTGTGAGATTAACACACTGGAAGGAGTCTCCCAATTAAGATTGAGATAAGAATATATCTTTCTCTTTAATATTGTGCTGTCTCGAGTGTTCTCATCCCCAGGGAATAGTGAAGACTGGGTTCGTGAAGATGTTCAAGGCAGAGCTCAACTGACCGTTGATGGACAAGAGAGTCCATTATTGGGAATAAACAGAAAAAGTGTGTTCAGCCACAAACAGATCAGCCATGATATTTCTAAATTGAGCAGCAGGCACGAAGGTCCGAATGGCCAACTGCAGTTCCTATCTTGTGTGTTGTTCTCTCATTCCACCCCTCGAGGTTGTTACAGAGGAAAAGGAAGTCCCCATTTTAGCAGTCATGGATGTTACAATGAGATAGGAGGTCATTCTTCCCCTCTCAGGAGTTACACAGGACGAGAATGAAGTACTCAGACATAGAGTCATTGAGGCATAGAGATATGTAGCATTCACACAGACCCTTCGGTCCAACTCATCCATGCCGTCCAGACATCCTGAATAAATCTAGGCCCATTTGCCAGCATTTGGTCCATCCATCTCTAAACCCTTCCTAAACATATACTCATCCTGATGCTTTTTAAATGTTGTAATTGTACCAGCCTCACAACTTTTTCTGGCAGCTCATTCCATAAAAGTACCAACCTCTGCATGAAAATGTTGCCCCTTAAGTCCCTTTTAAATCTTTCCCCTCTCTCCTTAAAGCTATGGCCTCTCGTTTTGGACTCCCCGACCCCGGGGAAAAGACCTTGATTGTTTATACATTCAGTACCCCTTATACTTTGCAAACGTCGGTAAGGTCACTCGTCAAAGACATTTTTAAAAAAATTTTATTGTGTACCAATTGTGACAATTTTTCCACATAGCACCCACAGCCAAAAATGAAATTAATCATTAAGATTATCTGTATTCGTGGTGTTGTTAAAGGGATAAATGTTAACCAGACTGATAGGAAATCTTCCCTTCTCCTCAATAAATTTCTGGGGAAAATTGAGCACCTGATTGAGAGGGCAGACTAGATTTATTGCTGCATCTGAAAGACAGCATTTTTGATCGTGCAACATTCTCCTCAAGTGTAAGTCTATATTCTGTGCTTGTCTTTTAAACGCTCAAGGATCAGAATCATTGACAGTACAAACTCAACCTGATGATCTGACAACAAATGGCCCTAATGGTGTGTTGCTGAGCTCAGATACACCTCGACAACCAGCTACACAGCACAGTAGAGGCCTGCAACCTTTCTAGGCTGCTACACAGGGAGTCCTGCTTCGCTAACAGGAAATGCAGGTAGAGATAATTATTTATTTTCAGGTGGGAAAGCTGCAACTAGTGGAATTCCTCAGGGATCAGTGTGAGGTCATCAACAGTTTACAATCGAGATTAACGATTTGGATGAAGGGCTGATAGGATTGGAGCTCAATTTGCTAGTGCACCAGTATAGTCATCCAAAAAGATGTCAAGTGGAGGCAGAGCATCTACAACGGTGTATAGACAGGAGATGTT
>NW_025980009.1:0-154 GCF_021869965.1 Rhincodon typus | reverse complement strand
AGAGAACGCACAGCTCGGTGCTCAAGAGGGATTTGTGTGTCCTGGTATATAAATCATATAAAGTTAGTCTGAAGATGTCGCAAGTGATTTGGAAAGTAAATGGGATAGTGCTGTTTCTTGCAAAGGGTGCCAGGCATGATCTTAGGCATGTTTC
>NW_025980008.1:0-5850 GCF_021869965.1 Rhincodon typus | reverse complement strand
AGATAACAAGGTGTAGAGCTGGATGAACACAGCAGGCCAAGCAGCATCAGAGGAGCAGGAAAGCTGACGTTTCGGGCCTAGAGCCTTCTTCAGAAAGGGGGGGCATTCTTTCTTTTTTTAACCATTTATTCATGGGATGAGGGCCTCTCTGGTTAGGTCAGCATTTATTGCCCATCCCTATTTGCCCAGAGGGCAGTTAAGAGTCAAGCACGTTGCTGTGGATCTGGAGTCACATGTAGGCCAGACCAGGTAAGGATAGCAGTTTCCTTCCCTGAAGGACATTAGTGAATCAGTCAGGATTTTCCAAAAATCGGCAATGGATTCATGATCATCATTAGATTCTTGAGTCCAGATTTTTATTGAATTCAAATTCCACCATCTGCCATGGCAGGATTTGAACCTGGGTCCCCATAACATTAGATATCAAGGTGTAGAGCTGGACGAACACAGCAGGCCAAGCAGCATCAGAGGAGCAGGAAAGCTGACGTTTCGGGTCTGGACCCTTCTTCAGATTTTCAGATTTTCTGAAGAAGGGTCCAGACCCAAAACGTCAGCTTTCCTGCTCCTCTGATGTTGCCTGACCTGCGGTGTTCATACAGCTCTACACCTTGTTATCTCAGACTCCAGCATCGGCAGTTCCTACTATCTCCCCATAACATTACTTGGGTCTCTGGATTAACAGTCCAGTGATAATACCACTACGCCATCACCTCCCTTTAAAACATATATCCTGTAAAGTCTCTCAGGAATTGTGTATGCTTTAATAAGATCACCTTTCAATCTTCTGAACTCTCGTAAGTATAGGTCCAGCCTTTATATATAAAATTCAGGTGTTGTTTCTATCTTCTCACTGAGTTATAGGTGCCAAAGGATACCTGACTGCTGCTTAGCAGTTTCTAGCACCAGTAAATCATTCAGCTGCTGTACCCATTTGGCAAGCAAACAAGGTCGGTTCAAAAGAATTCAGATCCTGGAGAATGCAAGTAAGAAGAATAGTCAGGCTGTAGGTCACTAAACTTTTGAGGGCTGCATAAAAGCATTTTAAAGGATTGAAAACATGCCTTTTTGTCTAGGTATCCAGTGGTTTCAGCCATATGTGATCTGTCTGTCATATTTTCTTGCAAGACCCTGATTTCAAATTTCACTCAGGAGATGCCGACTTGTATAAACTGAAGAACCTCCTAAATTTTTACATGGGAGTGCAGTACACTCATTTAAAGACTTACCCGAAAGCTGATTCAAGCGACCGATTGGGGGAATGAGGTCTCCACTAAAAGTTCAAGTCAAAATGATGACCAACATTTGAAAGTCTCTCGTAAAATTTATAAGACTGTCCTATAACATTTATGTGCAAATGGGTTTCATTCCTCCCACTCTGCAAGTTACAAAATGAGGGGGATCCTGACTGAGGTGTGCAAAATTGAATAGCATAGAAAGAACCTTTTCCATTGACTACAGGAATAATAATAATGTGGGGGAGAGCATAGATTGAAGGACAAGGGCAGGAGATTCGGAGGCGATTTGAGGCAAAGTATTTTCACCCAGGTGGGGTTATTAAGAATTCACTGCAAGAATAGCAGAGGCAGGAACACTCACAACATCAAAGTGTTTGGATGAACATTTGAAATGCTATAAGCATACAAGGTTACAGACCAATGTTGTAAAACTCTTGACTCTCTGACTACAACTAAGATTAAAGAGGTAATTTTATGGATACAGAAAAACTGGTGGAAAGGTCAAGAAGTAGGGGATAATAATTTAAGGGAATTGACAAAAGAAGCAATGCAGCATGAGGAGAGATATGCTTAATGAATGGTTAAGATCTAGAATGGAGTGCTTGTGTGCGTTGAAAGCAGATTCAATCAAGGCTTTCAAAAGAGAATTAGATCATTTCAGATGAGAAAATGCTTGCAGGTAAAAGTAGGGGTAGTGGGACCGGTTGGGAGAGCTGTTCTTGCAAAGTTGGCAGGGACATGGCAGGCTGAATAACTTCTTTTCGTGTTATAACCACTTTGATTTGTTAGTCTCATTTTCAAATATGCAACATAGTTACAAGTTACACCTGGAAAGGGAGAGAGTGGGACAGACAGTAAAGATGACTTTTTTGTATTCAGAAAATGTGAAATCATTAACAGTCACTCATGAACAATCAATTTCTAATATCAATATCAAACCTCTTGAAACAATTGAACAGCTGCCATGAAAAGTGCAATATGAAATGTTGCTCTTTCTTTCTTTTCATTAACAAGTACTCCTCATAGCAGGATAATTGCAAAAATCAGGGTCTTATTGTGTTCAACTTCAGAGCATAACAACAACAATGGGCCTAATATTATTATCACCAATGTTATTAATTATTCCTGCCTCCGGACTTCATATAGGTTTTTTGCACTACAGGATCCTGCCAGCCTGAATAGGGAATGTGCTCTTCCAGAACCTGTGTGAAAAGGTAAGCAACAATTTATCTCCTAAATTAGACTGAAGAGTCATTAATTAGTATGACTTTCTGAACTGGCAAGACTAGATTGGAATAGTGAATTCAACATCAAATCAGACACAGAAAGCTAAATATAGAAAGACCAGCTTGCGAGTCAGGCATGAAACAAGGACAAAGAAAATGTACAAAAAAAATTCTTGAAACTCCAATGAAAATTAGAAGAACTGCAATGCCAGAACACAAAGTTAATTTTCAGTACAGAGATGTAGATAATTTGCATAACTTTCAGCATTTTCAGTACTAACAGCAATGGAGCATCTCAGTTACCTTTAGTTTATGCTGTGCTCAACTATAGTAAGTGACAAGAGCCAGCAGAAGGTACTTACCCATTTTTATCTTTTGCTTTCCACCAATGCACATCACATTTCTGCAACAGGACATATTCTTCACCCTTAACTAGACTTAGATCATGTGCCTCTAATGCTTCAAAGTCATACATTGCTAAAACCATTTCCTCCTCCTCCTCCTCATCATCATAATCTTTGTCTTCAAGTCGTGGTAGGGGTGATGATGGAGGCTTATAAGCATATCTTCGTGGATTGTTACATAGCTGTTAAATAAAGTAAAGAAATAAAGTAGAATACAAGGAAAATTCTGTTAATAAGACAATCTCCAAATCAGCTTAAAATTATGAAATTAAACATTAAGAAAAAAGAGTCTGGTCATATGAGTTACATTTTTAGATAACAGAACATTTAAGATATCAAGGCACCTGCATGCCATCTAGTCAGCTATGATTCACACTTCATCATAACTATATCAAAAGAAAAAGTGCTTGATTTTTTTCGAATGTTTGTTTATACTCAACCTAAATGTCAACTAGAGTTTTATCTTATTCACTTACTGAGTCAAATTTTGAAGTATATTGAGAGGGCCATTTTCAGTCCTGATGCTGACAACAAAGTGTTTCAGATAAACACAAGGATGAACATCCACATTCCCTGCAAAAGACTGTAGGCAACTTTCATATCGGCTCTGACATCGGTGTTAATCTTCCCTCTCAGTCAAGTCCTGCCAGGTTTGGTGGGACAGACAACCTGTTGTGTTGTAAAAGCTTCTGATTTGTCAACAGAATTGACCTGTTCCACTAATATTTATCGTACAAAATAACTAGTCCTCTGTACTTTTTTCATCTTGATCCTCCTCCTTCATTTTGGTCACGCACTTGTCCATTTCCTGTACCGGTCGTGGCTTTTGGAAATTCCTGAAGTGTTTCTCTTTGCGTCCAGCTGTTACCTCTGTTGTTTGAGTGCTTCCTCTTCTGGCTTTTCCGCATGTTCCTGCTTTTAGACCTTCTGCAAAATTCGGCCCAATGCTCTCAAAGACTACATGTTTTTAATTAGTTGGCATATGTTGAGCCTTTGTATTTTCTCTGCATCTGTTATTGAAAATGTCTGGCTTTCTCTCTGTGCTAAACAAATTCATTTTCATGTGAAACTGATTGTTTTGCTGGTTTCTTCTGGTCATGCCCAAATAGATTAGGACCATTACTCAGCTTACAGAAAATTATAAATTTGGCAGGTTGTTTCTTAGAAATCATAACCTGACAGCGTGGTTTAATCCTCTCCCAAAATAACCTGAACTCTTCTGGGACACCCCTAACACCATGTTACAGCATGGATTTTTAAATGGTTCTGAGAAAGGGTCACCGGACCTGAAACATTAACTCTGATTTTTTTTATTCACAGATGCTGCCACACCGGCTGAGTACTTCCAGCAACTTCTGTTTTTGTTCTTGATTCGCAATTCTTTTGGTTTTTATGGATTTCTAACTCACAAGGGTGTCCTTGCTTTGAGGTCATTTAATAGTGGGCAAATGAGGCATCAGGAGAAAGACTATAGGACAAAACACAACACTGCATTGAAGCCTGGAGGTGAAAATGCCATAGGATTTCTTTGACGGCTGGGGTAGAACCAAAAATTACACAACTCAAGCAGGCCCTTTTGGATATGATGGTGATGAACCAGTCACAGTGCTACAAGTTGGTTTCTAATTTAAATAACTGTTTTTAGCTGCTGAACAATGCTGTTGGCTCGCCACCCCTGCCACCATGTTGTATTAACCCTTTCTAGTTGAATATAAATACAAGTTATTGTTGGGCAGAACTTGAAACAGATCACATGTCACTCTTCCCCTCCCAGTTTGACCTTCAATTAAACAGACAGCCCCAAAGCACCATAACCTTATAAAAATCTCATTCATTAAAGGCATGACTATATTGTTTAGATAATTCGGATAAAAGATGGCAGTGAAATAAAGGAATACAAACCTAGTCCGAAAAAGTAGTCAGGAATTGATTGGACTATGATTATTTTTAAAGAAGAGGAGAATGGCAACTTTTGTATTAGGCTCTTTCTGATAAGGATTGAGCCAACTAAAGAGAACTGTCACAGATTCAGGAAAAACTCAATGACACACAAAGTTCAGAGAACTAAATTTAGCAAGTGAGAAGTTTCTTATTATTTGATCACGTATATTACATTATATGATTATTTAATATTAGTTATCTAAATACAATCAACATACATGCATGGATCAGCTAGAGAAGTAAAGACAACACTGGATGAATAAGAACTGATGACTGCAGGACTCATGAAAGGCACAGCAAGATCATATCGACAGCTTGATGCAAGGAAATAAATTCCACAATTAAATACATTGAACTCTGACTGAAGAAACCATTTTTGAACAAGGAAGTAATTAGTTATTTTATTGACAACAGAGATAAGTACAGATCAGTTGTACATTATTATAAAACATGATTAAATGCAGTGTAATATTTAACTCTAGTTTTGAAATGGAGTTAAATGCAATAACTAAACAAACTGAAACTAGCTATGGCTTTGTGATCACAAAGATTTGCAACACTAACCTAACTATTACTGTATTGTGATAATTTCAAAACCAAGTTACCGGACTATTTGTGACTATCTTGATGATGAGAATAACTTTTGCTGTAGAGTGTTAGAAAAATATGTTTTCCAATTTGGAGTCACTTTCATTTTTTTATCTCTAGTAAGCCAAGAATAGTCTCTTCACAGTATTATTAGTGTATTCTTGCATTTTAAATATTGAAGCAGATCAATTCCAAATTACTTCCAACAGTGCGAGAACACCGTCTACCCAACATCATAATTTTTCAGTCAACCAGCTTGCCTCATAAAAATGTATTACTCAGTCACACAGCAATTTAGAAGTTGGGTCCAAGATGTATTGTAATCATTCCTACTTCACAATAATAAAACTTAAATCAATCAAATTTTCATTCAAAGCTTAGTTCAGAGTACAACACTTGAAACAGGCACTTTTTCAGGTACAGAGAAAGTAGGAACTGCAGATGCTGGAGAATCTG
>NW_025980007.1:0-5850 GCF_021869965.1 Rhincodon typus | reverse complement strand
TCAGCTTTCCTGCTCCTCTGATGCTGCTTGGCCCGGCTGTGTTCATCTAGCTCTACACCATGTTATCTCACATTTGCATTGACAGTCAGTTTGTCCTCTGGTATCAGTGAACCATCCCCAGTTGTAACAGTTGTATACTTTATCTAATTAACTAATCTGTCATATCTGCACAGCTGGTTCTTAAACAAACTCTATCAGAAACTGTTAAAAATTACTTACAGATTGTTAACTGTCTATATTAGGTAACTGTGACCATAAGCCCCCTAAACTCAACTATGATTTTTAAAGTGAGAATAAAAAGCTGAAGTTCACATCAAATCACAGATCTGTATTGTTTACATTCTTGCAAGAATATGGGATCAATGACAATGATTTTTGGATTCTTTAACTAAACATCTACCAATTCCAGAAGTTGCTGACAGTTTTACATGGGCCTGCACCATAGGTTTCATTGTCATGGCAACTGTAAATTCCAATCCATTATCTTTATAACGTTTTCTATAAAGTTGTGTCAATCCAAGGAAAAAGGACTTTTTTTTTGGAAAGTGTTCAGAATTGGATATTGTTATCTTTAATATTATTTTCAGAATTCTTTTCACAGTATATCCTATAAGGAGAATTGTTTTACAGTCCCTAATTACAGCAAATCACAAACAGTCACTTGGTAGTACAGAATAAAACATAATGGTATAATATAATATTTGTCACCACATTAATGATTAAATTGAAGTTTTGAGATTTGCTTCAAAAAGTAGAGATTCTAAAATACTTAATGAAACCTTCATTTTTCACCATGTCAGCTGTGGTAGTATTGTACTGTGAGCATTATTACCAAAAGTAATAAAGTTGCACAGCTAGAGGGCAGTAGAATATATACAGAGGAACTGCATATGTCTCAATAATAGTTAGCACAGCAGAGCAATTACACTTTTCATCATTCACAGAGGTCTTTGGGATTTCTATCCACACTTCCATAACCATATGAGTATTTTGTTCATTGGTGTTGCTTGGCATTGCATCAACAAACCATTCATGGTTTCTTTGCTTTTTCTTTATTCTTAAGGCACAATTGAGACCTTCCACAATCTACATGTAATTTATTTTAAGGGACTCCTGTTTATTATAATCCTTCAGTACAATGTTACAATATCTCATTGAAGGAATTGCAAGAAAAAATGTCCAGGTTACTTTGCTTTTTTCTTGGAGAAGTTGGCAATAATAGTGATAGGTTAATTAAAGTGATATCATCATAGTTTCCAAGCATAAATTACAGGAACTAAACACAACATTTAAAGGGGTAACCTTGTCATAATTCAGATGTTAAATGGGTTTTTCAGAAGTATTTGTATGTGAATAAATCTATGCCTTTATTCAAGTGAATGACAACACTTACGCAAAACTAAAAACAACGATTTTAACATTATGATTAAAATTTCTCACCATATAAAAGCTGAAGTTTAAATATTTCAGTTATGGATATTATTTCTGCCACAACTTAATTCCACGCAAGTCTCTCTGGCATTGTCTGGTTAAATGGAACAGTTATGAGTTTTCGCAATGATTTATATTATCATGTTCTGAAGTAACCTCGTTCAGATCACAATTTGTACAGTTATTGTAATGTTCATTTCTTGCCTTGTGCATGTCTTTAAAGACATGGACCTTCTTTCTGGTCACAAGCCAATGTGGAACTTTATAGACTCTTTTAATGAAATTACTATAATTAACACTTTTATGGCACATTTATGAGCTGTCCGCCTCGACACTTTGTAAATGCAAGTTGGAATCAGGAAACTATCAGCGTCACCAGATCGCTATGCCTGCTTTGGAACCAACTCACACACCACTTCAGCGCTTCAGGACTTTGCAACTCAGAGACACTTGCAACTTACATGCATCTACCAGATCATTTTGGCTGTGAGGGCACACTCATATCTCATGCATCTACACCGGATGCATCTTAAAGTTTATTCCTAAGTGCTCAATCACTTCGCACGTATCTGGTGGCTGCCAGCCACTGAAACTTGTCTTGCCTTTCAGTGCACAGGCTCTGCAGAGCTAAGCTAACGGCTGTCAGCTTCTGTAGCTTGTATTGGTTTTTAATGCAGAGGAAGCACCAGCTAGGGTGTCAGACCACCTGTCTGGCACTGACATGTTGCTGTATTACCACAATGCTGCGATAATGACACACATACAATACGGGCCAGCAGCTTAAGCAGCAAACACACAGCATATCTTTCAAACAAATAGTCATTCTGAAACTGAAAGGTGCCAGTCCTTAGCGGGGTGAATGGGGACTACAGTCAGGTAGGGGGACCACCACAGTCAGTCAAGGGGCTTGTCCAGTTACAGTCAATTGGGTTGGCCCCGATCTGGTCCTATAACAAGCTGTCAATCCATGTCCTTACAGTCTGGAGGTTTTGCCACAGTCAGTCCTGCGTGTCAAGTGCAGGCAGTCCAAGGATCACAGATAGGATAGTCCAGGAACTATGGTGAACATCTGTCTTAGGTTTAGGCCATTCTCAGTCGGGGCTTTCCTCAGAAGTCAGCCATGCTCTTCCTTGAGGCCTGGCATAAACATTACTGTGGCTGGAGTTCTTGTGACATCTCAAATGCAAAAACAACACTGGAAAAGATAGCGAATTCAATATTGTCAGCAAGTTCAGGAATTCCCAGCAGCTGATCCACAGCCTCCAGAGAAAGAGACAGCAGGTGAAGATGTGGAGGAGAATGATGCCAGCCCACATCAACACAATCACCATCACATTAAGGTCATCATTACCAAACTGCGTCATCTGCTGAAGTAAGCTATGCTCTGAAGAACTGGGTGGCAGTCCCATTCTTGTGGTGGTCAGGCTCATTGTTGCTTTGAATTACATGAACATAGATGCCAGAATTTGGAGGTCTGCACCAGATATCCTGTGAGGTTTCATGATGTGTACATAGTGGAAAACTCACAAGCTCCCATCACATGGATGGTATAAGTGACATGTCATAGCAAACAGTCTTGTGGATTCAGTCCTCTCACTCATGAGATGGGTGCAAGTGCAGAAGAGTTTAGCCCAGGCCCTTGCACACTGCTCTTAGCCTCAGCGTTGTCCTCATTCTAACCAGCAATATCTTGGCTGCAGTTGTCAACTTATCTGCTGTCACAGACCCAGTTGTTTGTCAGACCTTAGCAATGTTTGGCCATTACAACTTCTTTCATTGTTACGATATCTGAAGAGCTGCTCATCCCTCACAGGGGTTCCATGCAACCATATCCAACAGCAGTAAAGACACTGGAGCAGGCATTCTATGTGTGCAAGTGCATATAAATTTATAAAAGTCCAAGACTATTTGCTATGGCATGTCACCTATACCATCCATGTGCCCTCAGTAAGTGTTTTGTTTCCTTCCCTCCCACTAATTCATGGAGAAATGAACATTGTGGTCCATGAGCCTTGGTGAAAGGTATGTGCAGTGCCAGGAGTTGAGTGGGTGTTGGCCCCATTTATGAGAAACCAGAGAGAAAATGGTGGCACTGATCTTTCTAGAGCAAGAGAATGGAAACAGAGAGACATTTCTGAAGCCAATATCTTTACTTTGGGGGACTGATGGTTTAAATACTATATTCCTGGTTGAAAATTGACAGATAAGATGAAGAAAAAGGGTTGGAGTTCTGGGGACCCTCTGGAAAAGCAAAGATCTGGTGGCATACCCAGTGAGGGACAAGGCAGGCAAGGGGATGGTTCTGATTAATACGTAGTGTTGAGAAAACAGGTCAAGAAACAATGCCAGGCCATTAACCAATTAAAATGGTGTAAGCTAAAAGAAGCATCAGCCAGGAGAAGTAAAGTGAAAAATGAGGGTTTTGGTTTTTACAATATTGTGCTTTCTAACTTGCTTTGTTTTATGACAATGCTACCTCTAATGTGGGTTTAGGATTGAAAGCGTTCAGATGACCCTGTCAGATGGTCAGAATGGTAGGTGAAGGGGACAGTCTGGATGTTGACATTTCAGGCTAAGTGTGAAGAGCAGTTGGAATTAGAATTGAGGAAATCAAGGAAAGCAGGAAGATAGGTGTGACATATTTAGCATTACAAAGAATCTGTTACAGTAAGAAAAGGGGTAAATGAGCATCAGAACGATGCAGACATGCCCATGGGCTGGGAATATGGAATTCCTCAAGGAATATTATGCAGATATATTAAAAGGAAGAGGCGAAGAGAAATACAGCCGGACGGTTGGTTGAAGCAAAAGTACAGTGAAAATGAGCAGGAGTGAGGTAACATTAAGGTCACCACCAGATTTTGCAATCAGAGTATGAGGTCAGAGCAGGCTATGCATTATTTAATTCTCATTACAATAACATTATGGTACATTGTGGATCATTATGGGAACAATCATTGTTAGTTTTAATGTAAGTTACAGGAAAAGAGAGCAATCAGTTGTGTCCTGCATCCACTTGAGGAAAAGAGCACTGTACCCAAGGGAGATGACAGGATTTAGGGAGCAATAAAAAAAGAAATTTGTAGTCCCATTCAATTCTGAGGAATTGGAGATGCTAGCCTTAGGAATAGGAAACTGGCACAAGGGCAAGAACGATGTGATCACTTTCCATGTTCACGAAAAGGCAAGTCACCATAATTTTGATAAAACAGAAGAGAATAACTTGTTGCTGGCCACATTAAGATCAAGAATCTACTCAGTACTACCTGAGGAAAGGAGAAAGGAGGCTTGAGGCACCTTGGAAAAAAATGAAGACTTGGTATCATGGGCTTATGCCTCAGTAAAGGGGATGCTTATCAACTAGCTGAGAATGCTCACCAAAGACTGACTGTAAAAGGCTGCTACTGAATCAGATTCTTTTTTCTGAGGGGCAGGTTCAGTTGTATACCCTGTAAGACCCTACAAGGGACAATTGCAGTAACCAGACACTCATGGGTTTCAAATTAAAATGCATCTTCCATCACAAAAATCTGCATATGCCTCTCTTGTTTTGACAAACAACATTAGAAATTCTGGCCACAAGCAATCCTGACCATATCATTGATCACTTCAAATCAATCCGAGAAATCTCTGTAAAGAAGAATCACTCACAGGTAACCTTTAAAGTAGCAGTTACATTTAACCATTTCAAATATCTCAAAGGTTGCAAGGGGCACAGAATGACTTTTTTTCATGTTAATTGCATAAATGTCAGAACGTGTTCTTATATGAAATGTTGTGTTCCTTGAGTGATTTGGTGGTTGGAACAGTGTTATAGTGACCCTACTGCACATATTCTCCTCATGTATTTATAAGACATAGCTTACGCAGGCATACATCTGAATGAGGCCTACTCTGTCAAAGGTCCATATAAACGTGTCCCATAGCCCTCCGTGTGGGAGACCTCCATATCTCACTGTAGTGAGGCCTATGGTGAAGACTCAATTGTGCCTGATTGCTCACATCACTAGGAATCTGTTTGTTTCTGATCTTCCCCTCATAGGTTCATTTGATCCATCCTAATGGATCCGGCCAAAGTAGGTATTATCGTCTCTGTGGCTGCAATGTAGCAAAGGCATAGAGAAACTGAAGAGGGACATAGGCATCAGCAAGCCCAGGAGCACCTGTGGTTGCTGGACAGCATCCACATCAGGAAGTCACTGCAGAAGGTCCCCCCAAGATGCAGAGAAGGTACAGAACGTCCAGAGTCTATCGGTGTCAATGCCATTTCCTCCAGATGAGTGAGACACAGTGCCACCAGTGAATGAGGATGGAACAAAAACAAAGTTGCTGGAAAAGCTCAGCAGGTCTGGCAGCATCTGTGGAGGAGAAAACAGAGTTAACGTTTTGGGTCCGGTGACCCTTCCTCAGAACAGGAGG
>NW_025980006.1:5228-5851 GCF_021869965.1 Rhincodon typus | reverse complement strand
GGGCACCAGGGGAACACTGCTCACAAAGCAGGGCACCAGGGGAACACTGCTCACAAAGCAGGGCACCTGGGGAACACTGCTCACAAAGCAGGGCATTACAGAACACTGCTCACAAAGCAGGGCATTACGGAACACTGCTCGCAAAGCAGGGCACCGGGCGACCACTGCTCGCAAAGCAGGGCACCAGGACAACACTGCTCACAACATAGAGCACAAGGGGAACACTGCTCACAAAGGAGGGCACCAGGAGATCTATGCTCACAAAGCAGTGCATTACAGAACACTGCTCACAAAGCAGGGCACCGGGCGAACACTGCTCACAAAGCAGGGCACCAGGGGAACACTGCTCACAATGCAGTGCACCAGGGGAACACAGCTCACGAAGCAGTGCACCAGGGGAACACAGCTCACGAAGCAGGGCACCAGGGGAACACTGCTCACGAAGCAGGGCACCGGGAGAACACTGCTCACAAAGCAGGGCACCTGGGGAACAGTGCTCACAAAGCAGGGCACCTGGGGAACACTGCTCACAAAGCAGGGCGCCTGGGGAACACTGCTCACAAAGCAGGGCACCAGGACAACACTGCTCACAAAGCAGGGCACCAGGACAACACTGCTCACAA
>NW_025980006.1:4143-4728 GCF_021869965.1 Rhincodon typus | reverse complement strand
AACACTGCTCACAAAGAAGGGCACCGGGAGATCTATGCTCACAAAGCAGGGCACCGGGCGAACACTGCTCACAAAGCAGGGAACCTGTGGAAAGCTGCTCACAAAGCAGGGAACCTGTGGAACACTGCCCACAAAGCAGGGCACCAGGGGAACACTGCCCACAAAGCAGGGCACCAGAGGAACACTGCTCACCAAGCAGGGCACAAGGGGAACACTGCTCACCAAGCAGGGCACAAGGGGAACACTGCCCACAAAGCAGGGCACAAGGGGAACACTGCCCACAAAGCAGGGCACCAGGGGAACACTGCCCACAAAGCAGGGCACCAGGGGAAAACTGCTGGCAAAGCAGGGCACCAGGGGAACACTGCTCGCAAAGCAGGGCACCAGGGGAACACTGCTCGCAAAGCAGCGCATCACAGAGCACTGCTCACAAGGCAGGGCACCAGGATAACACTGCTCACAAAGAAGGGCACCGGGAGATCTATGCTCACAAAGCAGGGCACCGGGAGATCGATGCTCACAAAGCAGGGCACCAGGGGAACGCTGCTCACAAAGCAGGGCACCAGGGGAACGCTGCTCACAAAG
>NW_025980006.1:3395-3643 GCF_021869965.1 Rhincodon typus | reverse complement strand
GGATGATAATGGAATAGTGTAGGTTAGATGGGCTTCAGATTGGTTTTACAGGTTGGTGCAACATCGAGGGCCGAAGGGCCTGTACTGCGCTGTAATGTTCTATGTTCTATGTTCTATGCTTTGTGAGCAGTGTTCCCCTGCTGCCCTGCTTTGTGAGCAGTGTTCCCCTTGTGCCCTGCTTTGTGAGCAGTGTTCTCCTGGTGCCCTGCTTTGTGAGCAGTGTTCTCCTGTTGCCCTGCTTTGTGAGC
>NW_025980006.1:2790-3295 GCF_021869965.1 Rhincodon typus | reverse complement strand
GTGAGCAGTGTTCTCCTGGTGCCCTGCTTTGTGAGCAGTGTTCTGTATTGCCCTGCTTTGTGGGCAGTGTTCTGTATTGCCCTGCTTTGTGGGCAGTGTACTGTAGTGCCCTGCTTTGTGGGCAGTGTTCTGTAGTGCCCTGCTTTGTGAGCAGTGTTCTCCAGGTGCCTTATTTTGTGAGCAGTGTTCCCCTGGTGCCCTGCTTTGTGTGCAGTGTTCCCCTGGTGCCCTGCATTGTGTGCAGTGTTCCCCTGGTGCCCTGCTTTGTGGGCAGTGTTCCCCTGGTGCCCTGCTTTGTGGGCAGTGTTCCCCTGGTGCACTGCTTTGTGAGCAGTGTTCCCCTGGTGCCCTGCTTTGTGAGCAGCGTCCCCCAGGTTCCCTGCTTTGTGAGCAGCGTCCCCCAGGTGCCCTGCTTTGTGAGCAGCGTCCCCCTGGTGCCCTGCTTTGTGAGCAGCGTCCCCCTGGTGCCCTGCTTTGTGAGCAGCGTTCCCCTGGTGCCCTGCTT
>NW_025980006.1:1731-2290 GCF_021869965.1 Rhincodon typus | reverse complement strand
TCCCCTGGTGCCCTGCTTTGTGAGCAGTGTTCCCCTGGTGCCCTGCTTTGTGAGCAGTGTTCACCCGGTGCCCTTCTTTGTGAGCATAGATCTCCTGGTGCCCTGCTTTGTAAGCAGTGTTCCCCTTGTGCTCTATGTTGTGAGCAGTGTTGTCCTGGTGCCCTGCTTTGTGAGCAGTGTTGTCCTGGTGCCCTGCTTTGTGAGCAGTGTTCCCCTGGTGCCCTGCTTTCTGAGCAGTGTTCACCCGGTGCCCTGCTTTGTGAGCATAGATCTCCTGGTGCCCTGCTTTGTAAGCAGTGTTCCCCTTGTGCTCTATGTTGTGAGCAGTGTAGTCCTGGTGCCCTGCTTTGTGAGCAGTGTTGTCCTGGTGCCCTGCTTTGTGAGCAGTGTTCCCCTGGAGCCCTGCTTTGTGAGCAGACTTTTCCTGGTGTCCTGCTTTGCCTGCAGTTTTCCCCTGGTGCCCAGCTTTGTGAGCAGTGTTCCCCTGGTGCCCTGCTTTGTGAGCAGTGTTCCCCTAGTGCCCTGCTTTGTGAGCAGTGTTCCCCTGGTGCCCTGCTTT
>NW_025980006.1:901-1231 GCF_021869965.1 Rhincodon typus | reverse complement strand
GAACACTGCTCACAAAGCAGTGTTCCCCTGGTGCCCTGCTTTGTGAGCAGTGTTCTGTAATGCCCTGCTTTGTGAGCAGTGTTCTCCTGGTGCCCTGCATTGTGAGCATCGTTCCCCTGGTGCCCTGCTTTGTGAGCAGTGTTCTGTAATGCCCTGCTTTGTGAGCAGTGTTCTCCTGGTGCCCTGCTTTGAGAGCAGTGTTCCCATGGTGCCCTGCTTTGAGAGCAGCGTTCCCCTGGAGCCCTGCTTTGTGAGCAGCGTTCCCCTGGTGCCCTGCATTGTTAGCAGCGTTCCCCTGGTGCCCTGCATTGTGAGCAGCGTTCCCCTGGT
>NW_025980006.1:430-801 GCF_021869965.1 Rhincodon typus | reverse complement strand
TTTGTGAGCATAGATCTCCTGGAGCCCTGCTTTGTGAGCAGTGTTCCCCTTGTGCTCTATGTTGTGAGCAATGTTGTCCTGGTGCCCTGCTTTGTGAGCAGTGGTCGCCCGGTGCCCTGCTTTGCGAGCAGTGTTTCCCTGGTGCCCTCCTTTGCGAGCAGTGTTCCCCTGGTGCCCTCCTTTGTGAGCAGTGTTCCCCTTGTGCTCTATGTTGTGAGCAGTGTTGTCCTGGTGCCCTGCTTTGTGAGCAGTGTTCTCCTGGTGCTCTGCTTTGTGAGAAGTGTTCCCCTGGTGCCCTGCTTTGTGAGCAGCGTCCCCCAGCTTCCCTGCTTTGTGAGCAGCGTCCCCCAGGTGCCCTGCTTTGTGAGCAG
>NW_025980006.1:0-330 GCF_021869965.1 Rhincodon typus | reverse complement strand
GAACACTGCTCACAAAGCAGTGTTCCCCTGGTGCCCTGCTTTGTGAGCAGTGTTCTGTAATGCCCTGCTTTGTGAGCAGTGTTCTCCTGGTGCCCTGCATTGTGAGCATCGTTCCCCTGGTGCCCTGCTTTGTGAGCAGTGTTCTGTAATGCCCTGCTTTGTGAGCAGTGTTCTCCTGGTGCCCTGCTTTGAGAGCAGTGTTCCCATGGTGCCCTGCTTTGAGAGCAGCGTTCCCCTGGAGCCCTGCTTTGTGAGCAGCGTTCCCCTGGTGCCCTGCATTGTTAGCAGCGTTCCCCTGGTGCCCTGCATTGTGAGCAGCGTTCCCCTGGT
>NW_025980005.1:0-5851 GCF_021869965.1 Rhincodon typus | reverse complement strand
TATTCTCTATGTTCCCATATGTAGAAAATTCCACTAGCCTTGATTTACAGGACATTGATAGGCAGCTATAAATCAAGGCTAGTGGAATTTTCTACATATGGGAACATAGAGAATAGCACCAGGAGTAGGCCATTCAGTCCTTCAAGCCCCTGCTCAGCAGAGTGATAGAGGCTGTTCAATAACACTTTCCACTTAGGATGCAAGAACTGCTTTTTCTTTTAACACAATAGATCATCTAATGCTTAATTACAATGAGTTCCATTAGCTAACGTATTAGCCCATTTCTCTCACCTTATTGATATACTGCTGTACCTTCCTGTGGTCCTCTAAAGGGTTCCCCACCATGTAGACCATTATCCAAATAATTATTATGCTCAATAAACAAAAATTGCTTCTAAGTTGATTCCTTTGACACACTACTAGTTATTTCCAAAAACTGAAAATCTGCCCTTATTGCTATTCCCTGTTTCCCGTTTTGATTGTTTTAATTCTGTTTGCTCGTCTCATAATTCCATACCCCATAACTTTTAATTGTCTTTTGTGATCTGTAGTTTAATATTTTGTCAAAGGATTTTCTAAAAACCATGTTAATGTCATCCACTTCAGTGCTTCTCCCTGTCAAGCTACTGATATTTAGATTTCCCATTTTGAATTCAGTCAACTTCTTATCTCTACTTGAACTGAACAAGTGAGACAGGAAGTGCCATGGTCAATGATGTTTGTAGATGACATTTAATATTAGGAATGGATGATAGGAACATTTCTGAATATATGAAGAACTGGAGAAGAACACTGGAATACAAAAGTATGGAGATCAATAAACTAAAGATCCAATTTATGGACCTCAATTTTGAATCTAGGGAAGAGGATGAGAGTGAAGAAAGTGAATAGTTTCAAAAATCTGGGTTCAGTGGTTGCAGAAAATGGAAATTGGAATTAAGCAACAGATTAGCTCTGTTTGGCGTAAATGTGATGGAAAAGCATTGATGAAACTAAAAGGACCAACTTAGAAGAGAGATGTGAGACTGATCTTTCTGCTCTGTATTCCTTATTGACTGAAGCTATGGATATTTTGGAACAACAAGGAGCCTTCTCGATTTGCTGTTACCAAGTTGCTCAAAACAGATTGATGGACGTTCACCAAATTGAGATTCTCTGGAAGCTTTAACAGTGCATCTTTTGGAGGTGTGCCAGCACCAAAATGCCAAGATGCAGGAATGGAGAGCTGTAACTGCGCTGATAAAAGCTGGATTGAATTTAAACACGATCCACTGCTATTAGTAGGAAAGAAACTCAGGAAACATCAAGAAAAGAGGATCAGTGACTAGATACTAATGGGATGCAGGTGTTGAGATGGTCATGGCGAGTGATGAGAGAGAAGGTCAGGAGGCCAGTGAAGATCAGAGCAGTGGTGAAGGAGGTAGCTGAGAAGAGATTTAAACATTGTGGTCACATTTGGCAGAGGGAAAGAATGTGGTAAGGCAAGTTTTGCAGATGGAACTGCCAGGTGAAAGGAGAAGAGGTAACCAAATCCAGATGGAAAGATGTGCAGTGAGACCCTGAAACGCAGCAGGATTGATAGAGGAATGGGTATCTGACTGGAGGAGATGGAGAGGGGTGATCAGCCAGCATTGTGGCAATCCCAAGGAAAATGGGAAAAGCTGAAAGAGAAAGAACACAATGTACACAACATCCATTGCATTTCACTGTTTACCGAGTTGCTATCTCCTCGAAGAGCCCTATGTTTGTCAAGCATAATCGTCCCTTTGGAAATCTATGTTAGCTACTTCTATCCTACTTTTATGTGTAATCATTTCAGCTTTAATTAAAAACCATAAATTTCCCTATTACAGATTTAAAACTCACTGCCCTGTAATTACCTGGATAAGTTCAGCTCTTTTTTTTAAATGGGTACTGCATTGGCCACTCCAATCCTCTGGCAGACATCCATGTTCCACAGAATCCTGATATATAATTTGTAGGGACGCTGCAATTTCCTCAATCGTCTCCCTCAAGATGTGATGAAACATCTTGTTGGGCAGTGCTGTTTGCCTGTATTTACTCAAACTAAAATTTAGCTTTTATTTATCATATTATCGTAATACTTATCCATCACCTCTCAATCACTTCAGGAATTGTCTTTTCCGGATACGTGTCTCTTCAGTTAGGACTGATATGAAGTATTTATGAAATATCTGTACTGTATTCACAATCCTCTTCTCTCAGGGGTCTCACCTCACCTTTAGCAATTTTGCTTTTGCAGATGTATCAAACGAGTCCTGAGTTAATACATGACTGGAGAAAACAGAGATCGTGGTCATATTGTAACTTCCAGATGAACACTGAACTTCCTTAATTGGTCTGAAAACCTGAGCTGACCGCAGTTTTGGTTTAAACTGAAGCTAGTTGTGACACGAAATGATCAGCACATGCGCAGAAACCAACACTGGCAACTGAAGTAGACTGACCCTGATAAAAAGAAGGTTCCATGCATGTGCACACGAGCACCTTAATATTTGCTCAGTCGGTATATTTCAACAGAATGAATGATGACTGTCTAGATTAATGAAAAGGGAAGCTCTGAAAGAGACTTTCAGCTAGACTATTCAGATACGCTACTGATTGGAGGAATTCAGAATAAAATTATTGTGGGCAGACAGGGTCAAATACACATGGGCTGTGGCAAGATTGCGACAGAATCAGACAAGATATCTGACAAGTCTCACCTCGATGTTGAGGACATCTTACTCAGTCTGTTTTGCTTTTCACAAGCTGTGTGACAAGTTTCTTGCTGGGCAGAGGGCGAGTTGTCAATTAAAGAGAATTATTGCTCATTAAATGCCTTGTTGACAGCCCAACTCGCTTCATTAATATTCAGCATTATATCTTACCGAACTCACCAAACGAGATCAACACTGAGAAAACGTGAAATGGACATCAGTACAGGTACCTGGTTTACTTTCACTCACCACTTGCTCTGAAGAACCGTCATGTTGTGTGGAACCAAACAGCATCTCGGGGAACAATCCACAGGCAGCATCTGCATGCTGTCCTCATCCAAGGACATTGACAGTTGCCATTTACTAACCCCTATCACCATCAGAACATTTCAAAGATACATGTATGGGCTGCTTAGGAAGCATAGACCTATAGGGTGTACCGGTGTTTGGGGTAGTCCCATTGTAATAGGGACACTTTGCACACTCTGAGACAAATCCAGCCTCTGGATTGGACCAGGCTGCACCTTGGAACATTACTCTCACTTGCTCTCCTAGTGCCTATCTGCATGCTCGCAGCATCCTTGCCAATTAGTGCAGTCACACAACCAGGCAGCTTGACTTACTGCTCAGCAGCCCTCAAACAGAAGCTGTACATCATGCTGTGCAGCAGTGTGTGATGAGAATCTCACATCTATACCATGTGCCAGCAGCTTCTCCAGCAAGCAGGCAGCCGGGCCTTAAACACTCAGCGAGTAGTCTTCACTGAAAGTCTGTGGATGCACCAATCAGTCAGGGAGAGGGTCCTGTCCCAGAAAATCAAAGGCAGCCTCCCCTCCCTGTCTGTGGTATTGACCACTGTCAGGCATCTGGATTGGGGTGTTGTCAGTCAGGATTCCTTGCCTCTGTTTCTGTCGCTGGAATAGATTTCAGTCAGTCCATAGTAGCCAGTCCAGAGGGTAAAGGAAATGCATTCAGGGAGGTGTACATGCATCAGTAAGGGATCTGGGCACTTCTCGTCTTGGGCTGACTAGTTAGGTTGCTCAAGGTGGTGGGTATGGTCAGTCTGTCAGGTCTGTCTACAGAAACTAAAAGGAAAGTGGGGCGGGGTAACAAGGGTCACTTCTGTAGGAAAATGGGGAGTTTTCCATCACATCCTGACTTGTGCCTTGTAAGTGGTGGACAGGCTTTAGGGAGCCAGAAGGTGCTTTGATAAGCAGGTTTGGTAAGATACGGTGCAAACACTCACTAGGCCTCACAGCGAAAAACCCACAAAAAATCTTGATGCAATTCAGATTTGGCCAAAAAATGTAAGATTCAGCCCTACATATTCAAATAAGTGCAAGTCTTTTCCTTTGTCTTAAATAAGAGACCATTTTTTGCCATAATTTTCAGTAGTAATCTTTAGACAATATTTCAAATGACCTTGAACTGAACAAAGTACTTTCAATGTTCATACATCGCTTTCATTTTGGGAAACGTAGCAGTCAATTTATTCATTAGAAGGTCCTATAGTATTGGCCAGGATACTGTGTGGGACTTTACCTCTCTTCTTTGAATATTGACACAGGATCTTTCACAATCACCTGAGAGGGAATCGTCGACCTTGGTTTAATGCCTCATCAAAAGTACTGCATGTCTAATGGTGATGTACTTCACCAAAGCTGAAGTATCAGCCTGGGTTACATTACCCACAACATTCTGAATCAAAGTTTTCTGTGTTACCATTAACCTGAAGAATGATAAACTTTGTAACGACATAGATGCACAATGTGAAAGAGGTACTTCTGGAGAGAAAGGAGGAGAGTGTGAAATTTTTGAGGAAGCTGTTGGATTTTTTTGGCCTGGATATTTTTGGTCTGAATTTTCATGCCTTTTGGAGATAGAGACGGTGGACTGTACCTGAGTCCGGCAATGTCACTTGGCTCATCATCCAGAGGGACTCTGGCTAATGCTGTGGGAACGTGGGTTTAAATCCCACCATGTCGGCTGGTGAAATTTAAAATTCAATAAATATATCTGGAGTTAAAAGCACGTCTAATGGTGACTGTGAACCCATTCTCGTTAAGAAATACATCCAGTTCACTAATCCTCTTCAAGGTGGAAACTTCTTACCAGGTCTGGCCCAAGTGTGATTGCAAATGCATAGTAATATACTTGACTCTTAACTGTTCAAAGGGCATTTAAGGATGAATAACAAGGTGGGCCTTGACAGTAGCACTCAACCCCTTGAAAGAATAAAAGAAAATTTCCCAGTTCTGCCAATTTTTCTGCCATCTCCAAACCATAGAATTCCTTTGCACTTTTCATGGAGTCTGGCCAGTTCTTCCTTCTCAGGGCTGTCAAAGATGAGGTCAAGAGGCTATAAATGCCAACTCTTACCAACATGGCATCCACCCGTGGGCCCTCAGACCCTCCAAGCTGACTATGACATTTTACGGACACTTACCCTATATTCTCTGCAGGACTAGTAAACTTTATAGTAACAAGTATTCAACTACTTAAAAACACTATTCCATGATTCTCACAAATGCTGCTGTTACAATCCTATGATAGCGTCCATCACGGAGTATCAATAACAAGCAATAAATATTGCATATCTCCTCGTCTTTTGTTTTAATTTGTTCATGAGATGTGGGCCAGAATTTTAATTGTCCACCTCAAATGCCCATGAGAAGGTGCTGGTGAGCTGTCTTCTTGAACATTTGATGGAGTGACATTCACAGAGCTGGTAGGGTAGGAGTTCCAGGATTTTACCCAGTGGCACTGAAGGAGCAGTGATATATTTCCCAGTCAGGGTGATGAGTGGCCTGGAGGGGAACTTGCTAGTGGTGGTATTCCCATGTATCTGTTGCCTTTGTCCATCTAGGTATAGAGGTTATCAGTTTGGAAAACACTATGAAAGGAGCCCTGGTGAGTTACTGCCGCACATCTTGTAGATGTTACACACAGCTGCCACTGTGCATTGATAATGAAGGTAGTGAAAAGGGTTCCAGTCAATGGGCTGCTTTGTCTTGATGCTGTCGAACTCTTGATTGTTGCTAGAACTGCACTCATCCAGGAAAATAGGGATAACAAGGTGCAGACCTGGATGAACACAGCAGGCCAAGCAGCATCAGAGGAGCACGAAGGCT
>NW_025980004.1:5485-5851 GCF_021869965.1 Rhincodon typus | reverse complement strand
TTCACAGATCTCAACTGTAATTGGACTTTGCAGTTCATCACATTCAGGACTGAAAGCAAAGTTTTAATATTCTGGATAAAAGTCAAATAAATTAGCTTTGTATTAAACACAGTGTGGCAGGTCACTAAGGATGTGATCATGGACTACTTGGAAGAGTCAGCATGGCTTCTCCAAGGGGGCTTCATGCCTGACAAATCTGATGGAATTCTTTGAGGAGGTACTGAACAACTTGGACGAAGGGGAGCCAGTGGATATAGTCTGTTGGATTTTCAGAAGGCATTGACTAGGTGCCGTACAGGAAGCTGCTAAATAAGGTAAAAGTCTGTGGTGTTAGGGACAAAGTACTGGCGTGGATTGAGGATTGGC
>NW_025980004.1:4446-5078 GCF_021869965.1 Rhincodon typus | reverse complement strand
GACTGGGTTCAGGCGATCATCTCAACTCTCAGTAAACCAGTGAGTTCACACTGGGTAGAAAGCATTTACCTGCTGCATGTGAGGAAAAAACAGTTGGGTCACTCATCGGCCCTGCTGAGACAGCAGAGAGTCACCCTGGGGGACAGACCGTTCACCTGCTCTGTGTGGGGGAAGGAATTCACTCACTTATCAATCCTGCTGAGACAACATAGAGTTCACAGATCTCAACGGTAATTGGACTTTGCAGTTCATCACATTCAGGACTGAAAGCAAAGTTTTAATATTCTGGATAAAAGTCAAATAAATTAGCTTTGTATTAAACACAGTGTGGCAGGTCACTGTAAGGATGTGATCATGGAGTACTTGGAAGAGTCAGCATGGCTTCACCAAGGGGGCTTCATGCCTGACAAATCTGATGGAATTCTTTGAGGAGGTACTGAACAACTTGGACGAAGGGGAGCCAGTGGATGTAGTCTGTTGGATTTTCAGAAGGCATTGACTAGGTGCCGTACAGGAAGCTGCTAAATAAGGTAAGAGTCTGTGGTGTTAGGGACAAAGTACTGGCGTGGATTGAGGATTGGCTGACTGGCAGAAGGCAGAGAGTTGGGATAAAGGGGTCTTTTTCAGGATGA
>NW_025980004.1:3161-3569 GCF_021869965.1 Rhincodon typus | reverse complement strand
AGTCTGTGGTGTTAGGGACAAAGTACTGGCGTGGATTGAGGATTGGCTGACTGGCAGAAGGCAGAGAGTTGGGATAAAGGGGTCTTTTTCAGGATGACAGCCGGATGACTTGTGGAGTTGAGCAGGAGTCAGTGTTGGGACCACGACTATTTACGTAATGCATTAATGATCTGGATAAAGAAATTCAGGGCCTTGTTGCTAAGCTTGCAGATGACACCATGATAGGTGGAGGGACAGGTTGTCTCGAGGATGTGGGAAGGCTTCAGAATGACTTGGACAGGCTAGGAGAGTGCACAAAGAAGTGGCAGGTGGTATACAGTGAAGGAAAGTGTGTGGGAAGAGTAAAGGCATAGACTATTTCCTGAACGGGGTAAACCTTCAGAAAGCTCAAGTCAAAAGAGACTTGGG
>NW_025980004.1:1597-2465 GCF_021869965.1 Rhincodon typus | reverse complement strand
GGATGACAGCCGGATGACTTGTGGAGTTGAGCAGGAGTCAGTGTTGGGACCACGACTATTTACGTAATGCATTAATGATCTGGATAAAGGAATTCAGGGCCTTGTTGCTAAGCTTGCAGATGACACCATGATAGGTGGAGGGACAGGTTGTCTCGAGGATGTGGGAAGGCTTCAGAATGACTTGGACAGGCTAGGAGAGTGCACAAAGAAGTGGCAGGTGGTATACAGTGAAGGAAAGTGTGTGGGAAGAGTAAAGGCATAGACTATTTTCTGAACGGGGTAAACCTTCAGAAAGCTCAAGTCAAAAGAGACTTGGGAGCTCTAGTTCAGGATTATCGTAAGGTTAACATGCAGGTTCAATTGGTGGTAATAAGGCAAAGGCAATGTAGGCATTCATTTGAAGACCGCGAGAGCAGAAATGTACTGCTGAGGCTATAAAAGGTTCTTGTCAAACCGCAGTTGGAAAATTGAGAGTAGTTTTGGACCCTGTATTCATGAAAGATGTGCTGGTGTGAGAGTGGTCCAGAGGAGGATTACAAGATTGATTGCAGGGATGAAGGACTTGTTATATAATAATAAGAAAAATCACATATTAGATACAAACAATCACATATTACATACAATCAAACTGAATCTTTTGAACAGTATAAAGAGTGTAGGGTCATTCCTTAGCGGGAGATCAGGAAGGCAAAGAGAGGATATGAGATAGTCTTGGCAAATAAGATTAAGGATGTCCCAAAGGGATGCCACAACTACATTAGAGAAAGAGAGCAACGAGAGAGAGAGTTGGGCTCCATAAAGGTGAAAGAATTCATCTTTGTGTTGAACCGCAGGAGATGGGAAAGATATTAAATGAATATTTTGCCTC
>NW_025980004.1:0-1497 GCF_021869965.1 Rhincodon typus | reverse complement strand
AGGTGCCATACAGGAAGCTGCTAAATAAGGTAAGAGTCCATGGTGTTCGGGACAAAGTACTGGCATGGATTGAGGATTGGCTGACTGGCAGAAGGCAGAGAGTTGGGATAAAGGAGTCTTTTTCAGGATGACAGCCGGATGACTTGTGGAGTTGAACAGGAGTCAGTGTTGGTACCACAACTATTTACGTAATGCATTAATGATCTGGACAAAGGAATTCAGGGCCTTGTTGCTAAGCTTGCAGATGACACCATGATAGGTGGAGGGACAGGTTGTCTCGAGGATGTGGGAAGGCTTCAGAATGACTTGGACAGGCTAGGAGAGTGCACAAAGAAGTGGCAGGTGGTATACAGTGAAGGAAAGTGTGTGGGAAGAGTAAAGGCATAGACTTTTTTCTGAACGGGGTAAACCTTCAGAAAGCTTAAGTCAAAAGAGACTTGGGAGTTCTAGTTCAGGATTATCGTAAGGCTAACATGCAGGTTCAATTGGTGGTTATAAGGCAAAGGCAATGTAGGCATTCATTTGAAGACCGCGAGAGCAGAAGTGTACTGCTGAGGCTATAAAAGGTGCTTGTCAAACCGCAGTTGGAAAATTGAGTAGTTTTGGACCCTGTATTCATGAAAGATGTGCTGGTGTGAGAGGGGTCCAGAGGAGGATTACAAGATTGATTGCAGGGATGAAGGACTTGTTACATAAAAATAAAAAACATCACATATTAGATACAAACAATCACATATTACATACAATCAAACTGAATCTGTTGAACAGTATAAAGAGTGTGGAGGCATTCCTAAGCGGGAGATCAAGAAGGCAAAGAGAGGATATGAGATAGTCTTGGCAAATAAGATTAAGGATGTCCCAAAGGGATGCCACAACTACATTAGAGCAAGAGAGCAACGAGAGAGAGAGAGTTGGGCTCCATAAAGGTGAAAGAGTTCATCTTTGTGTTGAACCGCAGGAGATGGGAAAGATATTAAATGAATATTTTGCCTCCGTTTTTACTGTGGAGAAAGAAATGGAGGCCAGAGAACTCAGGGAAATAAATAATGATATTTTGGAAACAGTTCACATTATAAAAGAGGAAGTTCCAGTGGTCTTAAAAGATATAAACGTGGATAATTCTCTGGGTCCTGAGCTAGTGTATCCTAGGACATTGTGGAAAGTTAGGGAGAAAATTGTGAGCTTCTTGCTGAAAGATTTGTATCATCTCTAAATACTGGTGAGGTGTCTAATAACTGG
This sequence comes from Rhincodon typus, assembly GCF_021869965.1. NCBI lineage: Eukaryota > Metazoa > Chordata > Chondrichthyes > Orectolobiformes > Rhincodontidae > Rhincodon > Rhincodon typus. The sequence goes on along the minus strand of NW_025980004.1, from coordinate 258 downwards.
AGAATGGCTGGTGTTTGCATCTGTTTGAAAAGCGATGTGTGGAGAAGCCTGGGAACCATAGACATGTGAGCCTATGCATTTGGAGAGGCACGGACTGATTAGGGATAGTCAGCATGGTTTTGTGCAAGAGAAATCGTGCTCCACACACTTCATTGAGTTTTTTGAGGAAGTGTAAAGAAGGTTGATTAGGGCACAGTGGTACACGTTGTTTACTTGGAGTTTAGTGAAGCCTTCGACAAGGTTCCTTGTGGCAAACGA
>NW_025980003.1:0-5851 GCF_021869965.1 Rhincodon typus | reverse complement strand
TTGCATATGACAAACTTACTGGACTTTTTGAGGACATAACAAATAGTATAGATGAGGGAAAACTACTGAATGTGGTGTATTTGGATTTTCAGAAATTTTCTTATCCAGTCTCACTGATATGCCTTGCTAAGGTATCACACTGGAATTCAAGCGCTGCTATTCCCATCGTAATCACACAAGTAAAAGATTTTAACAAAATATGCAAAACTACCAAATTTGCCTGTCATTTTAGACCCGGAGTAACAAAGAACAAACAAGGTTTCTGCATTTAACAATAATTACTGTTTACAGTACTACAAATAAATAAGTTCTGTCTAGAGGTAAATAACTATGAACTATCGAACTCTACTAGCTAAAACTTGAACCCTTTATAAAACTTTACATGCAGACATGCGCGCGCGCATGCACACACACACACACAAAAATTTTGATATGGTTTGAGGGCAAACTAGGAAGGCTATTCAATTGTCCCTGTCCACATGGTTGGCTGAGACAATCCTGCTGGCATGCCAAGACTCTCAGTTCATCAATCCTTTTCTTCTCCAGGTCCATTCACTTCCTTTCAGAAGGCAAAGAGCAACTGGCTCACAGCTTGTTTTATTCATTAATGGGATGTGGGTACCGCTGACTGGCCAGCGTTTATTGCCCATCCCTAGTTGCTCTTGAGGTGCCTTCCTGCCACATGTGCTGTAGGTAGACCCACAATGCCATTAGGGAAAGTTTCAGGATCTTGACCCAGTGACACTGAAGGAACAGCAATATATTCGCAAGTCAGGATGATAAACGTTAAAAGGAGAGCTTGCAGGGGGTGGTGTTCCCAGGGGTATCTGCTGCTCTTGTTCTTCTAGATGATGGCGGTTGTAGGCTTGGAAGGTACTTAGCACATATGTTACCTGGCAATTGTTAGCCCAGGTCTTACTGTATATGAACATAATTTGCTTCAGTATCTAAGAAGTCACAAATGATACTGAATATTGTATAGTCATCAGTGAACATCCCCACTTCTGACTTTACAATGGAAGTAAGGTCATTTATGGACCTGTGAAAGATATCTGGGCAGAGGATACTGTGCTGAGGACCTTCTGCAGTGCTGGACTGAAGTGACTGACCTCCAACAACCACAACCATCTTTTGTGCTGCATATAACCCCCAGACAATGGAGGGTTTTACCAGATTCCCATTAACTCCAGTTCTACCGGGTTCCATGATGGGCACTACATCCAGAAACAGTCACTCCTTCCACCACTGACATGCAGTAGCAGCATTTACATCTTGGTCTTTATTCTCACAGTGAGTAAATATTTTCATTTGTCTCTCCCAAAATGAAGCAACTGCTTGTTCATCAATTGATTTTAATGAGATTGTTGACTTGCTCGCCGAGCTGGCTTGTTTTCGCTCAGATGTTTTGTCACCAGGCGAGGTGACATCATCAGTGAGGCCTTTGATGAAGCGATGTTATTCTACTCCGCTTGGAATGTGTACTGTCCAGTCCATTATGGTGAGTACTGTCATTTCCAGTTTTGATCTGTATGGGTTTATATATGGGATCCAATTCTATATGTTAGTTGATTGCATTGCGGGTTGAGAACCATGCATCTAGGATTTCCCGTGTGTGTCTATGTTTTGCTTGGGCTACTATGGTTACCTTGGCCCAGTTAAACTGATGGCCTTCATTGTCTGAGTGTACCGATATTAAGGATAGTTCGTTGTGTCATTTTGCTGCTAGCCGATGTTCGTGTATTCCGATGGCTATTTTCCTTCCTGTCTGTCCGATGTAATGTTTGTGGCAGTCATTGCATGGTATTTTGTAAATGACGTTGGTTCTGCATGTTGTGGGAATGGGGTCTTTAATCCTTGTAAGTGTTTGTCGTAGAGTGGCCGTGGGCTTGTGTGCCACCATGATTCCTAGTGGTTTCAGGAGTCTTGTTGTCAGTTCCGAAATGTTCTTGATGTAGGACAGTGTGGTCAGTGTGTTAGGCATACGGTGTCCTGTCATTGTCTGTTTAGTAGGCATCTGCGGATGAAGTTGCAGGGATATCTGTATACACCTATACAGAATCTTTGCTATGAAACATATAGAATTGGACCCCATATATAAACCCGTACAGATCAAAACCGGAAATGACAGTACTCAATATAACGACCGGACAGTATAAATTCCAAGCAGAGTAGAATAACATTGCTTCATCAGAGGCCTCACTGTTGATGTCACCTAGCATGGTAACAAAACATTTGAACAAAAACAAGCCAGCTCGGTGAGCAAGTCAACAACCTCACGCACAACCCAAGCTACAAATCTTTGCCAAAACTTTAGATTGTATTTAACACAAAGATGGAAAAATCTCTGGTCTCAGAGAATCCAGGATACAATGAATGGGTGAAAAAGTGGTGGTGAGGAGGAAGATCAGCAATGGAAGTATTAAATGACAAGGTAGGTTTCAGGGACAGAATTATATACTCCAGCTCTGATGATGCGAGACAGTGGGTGAACTATTAATAACTAACACTTGAATTTCACCTGAAATACTGACAACGAGCAGCCAGAATCACTCGATGGGCTGTGAATCGTTTCTTCTCCACGAGGAATGTGACATCACTATACTCCTCACGGTGGATCAACGCTCCAACATGTTCAGACAGGATGTGAACATGATTAATTTCCCCAATTGAAGTGTATGGCCGCAACTGGTGCCTGTTGCTCATGGTTCCAAGAGGTCTGAACCTAAAATCAGAAACTAAGTCAGAGGCATTGATATAGTGCATGGCACAGTATCTGTCTACCACTTGTTCCCTATCCCTCACTCTATCAGTCTCTTTTTTTCTGTTTCTGTCCCTTACTCTTGCACTTTCTATCTACCTGTCTCTCTCCCTGTTCCTCTGTCACTGCCTGGCAAAAACTACATACAAACAAATAAGAAAAATTCTAAGGCCTGGACCTAGCCATCCTTGGTTGATGAAAAAAGTCAAAGACAGGGTCAAACTCAAATAAAGATATACAATTGTGCAAAGAAAGGAGGAATTTAAAAAAAAAGCAAAGAATTACTCAAAGATTAATGAGGGAAAATAACTGTCTGAGAGAAAGTTAGCCAAAAGTATTTAAATATAGAAAGAGCTTCTTCAGATATTTAAATTTTAAAAATGAGTCAACAAAACAAGTGTCCTTTCGAAAATGCATCCGAGGAATGAGTAATGGAGAATAAAAATATGGCAGACAAATAGGACAGAAACTATTTGTCAGACTTCAATAGAGGATTCCAGTAGTATCCTGGAAATAGCTGCAAACCAGGAACTGAAAGAGAGGGAGATACTCAAAAAACTACGATTGCTAGGAATGTACGACTGAGTAAATTGTTGAAACTGCAAGTGCACAAGTCCCATGTCCAAAAGATCACAAGATATCGGAGCAGAATTAGGCCATTAGGGTCCTCGAGTCTGCTCCATCATTTGATCATGGTTGATATATTTCTCAAACCAGAAATAGCAAGAACTGCGGATGCTGGAGTCAGAGTCAACGCAGTGTGGAGCTGGAGGAACATAGCAGGTCAGGCAGCAGAGGAACAGGAAAGTCGACATTTCGGGTCGGGACAGGTCTGAATAAGGATCCCGACCAGAAATGCCAACTTTCCTGCTCCTCTGATGCTGCCTGACTTGCTGTGTTCCTCCAGCTCGACACTACTTCTCAACCCATTGTCCTGCCTTCTCCCTGTAACTCTTGATCCCCTTTCTAATCAAGAACTTATCTATCTCTGTCTTAAATACACTCAGTGACTTGGCCTCCACAGCTCCCTGCAGAAATCAGTTCCACAGATTCACCACTTCTGGCTGAAGAAATGCCTCCTTTTTTCAGTTCTAAAGGATCATGCCTTCTCTCTGAGGCAGAGCCTTGGGGTCCTAGTCTCTCCGACAAGTGGAAACATCTTCTCCACGCCCACTCTATCCAGGCCTCTCAGTTTTCTGTACGTTTCACTGAGATTTCTTCCTCATCCTTCTAAATTCCATCGAGTACACACACAGAATCCTCAACCATCTTTCATATGACAACGTTCTGCCCACAAAAAGGACCGTGAGCATCTATTTTCCCACCACTTTAACACATCCCCCTGCTCCCTGGCCAACATCTCTGTCTTAGGCTTGCTGCAGTGTTCCAGCAAAGCTCAGCGCAAGCTGGAAGAACAACACCACCTTTTCCACTTAAAAAGCCTGCAGCCTTCTGGACTGAATATCAAGTTCAATAATTTTAGGCCTTGAACTCACCCATGTCCTAGCCCCCTACCCAACATACCAAGCCTTGTTATCACATAGTCTGCCATTACACACCCCCTGTTGTTAGTCACTAACAGTCCCCATTATCAGATATTCACCCTCCTAGTCAGATCATTATCAACTTCTTTGTCTATCCTTCTCTCTCTATTTGGGGTCTATCCCCATCTATCATTTATTCCTTTCCCCCTCCCGCAACCCTATTTCTGCATATAAACCGACATTTTCTGAGTTCTGAGAAAGAGTCACTGAATCTGAAACGATAACGCTGATTTTTCTTCACAGATGCTACCAGACCCACTGAGCTTTTCTAGCTGCTTCTGTTTTTGTTGCTAATAATGCATTTGCCTTCCTAACTGCCACTGAAACTGAATGTTAACTTTAAAAGAATCCTGAATTCGGACTCCTAAGTCCCTTCGTGCTTTGGATTTCCCCATTTAGAAAATAGTCTACGCCTCTATTCTCCAAAGCACATAAACTCACATCTTCCCACATTGTATTTCATCTCTTCTTATTCCCTGAATTTGTTCAGGCCTTGCTGAGGATTCTAACGATGTTATAGGATTATAAAACCATAATTATCAAGGGTTCGAATGATGATCCCTTTGTTACATTATTAAATATTATTTCCAATTATGAAAGTTATATGAGGGCATTATGATAATGACAAAGGATACTGATGATGATCTGTTACATTTAATGTACCATTTTATGATTGATATAGGAGGATACTACTGTAATTGCTGAGGATTCTATTATTACCTTTTCCATAAAATATACTATATTATGAAGGTTTTATCCTGATACTACTGTGATCTCAAAGGACTCTGGCAAAGACCTCTGTTGCATGATGAAATATTATAAAATATTACAGTTACAGTATGACATTGCTGTAACTAACCAGGATTGTGACAGAGATCAATTTCCTTATTAAATACTATGCAATATAATAACAGATCATCATCAGAGTGTACAGGAAACAGTGATATTCTGTAATCATCACAATACTTGTACAGAATACTCAACATTAGGTAACAGGGATCGTCATTACAATTCTCGGTATTAGGATAATATTATCACATAACATCATAAAATGATAAAAAGATGGTTATAGTTATCAACGAGATGCTGACACTCCTTCTATACCTGTATGTCTATCGAAACCCTCACCCTGTTTCTGCGTCTCTATCGATTTGAGGCTTTGACCCTGTTCGCGCGTCTCTATCCACTCCAGACCCTGACCCTCTTCCTGTTGGTGTGTCTCCATAGACTCCAGACAGTGAGACTCCGCCTGTTCCTGCGTCTGTAGAGACTCTAGAGGGTGACCGTCTGCCCTCTACCTGTGTCAGTACAGACTCCAGACACTGATGCTCCCCCTGTTACTGTGTTGTACGGACACAGATACTGACCCTCCCTTTGCTCCTGTTCCTGTGTCTGTACAGACTCCAGACCCTGATCCTCCCCCTGTGTCTGTACAGACCCAGACCCTGAGTGTCCCCCAGTGTCTGAACAGACCCAGACCCTGAGTGTCCCCCAGTGTCTGAACAGACCCAGACCCTGAGTGTCCCCCAGTGTCTGAACAGACCCAGAC